>NW_003852442.1:13097577-13102175 GCF_000181295.1 Otolemur garnettii
AAAAAAAAAAAAAAAAAAAACTCTGAGATGTCACCTCACTCCAGTGAGATCAGCCCACATCACAAAATCCTGAACCTGCAGATGCTGGTGCCAATGTGGAGAGAAGGGAACACTTTTGCAATGCTGCTGGGATTGCAAAAAAATGCAGCCTCTATGGAAAAAATTATGGAGAATTCTCAAAGAACTAAAAGTAGGGCATTGTGGCAGGCACCTGTAGTCCCAGCTACTTGGGAGGCAAGAGAATCGCCTAAGCCCAAGAGCTGGAGGTTGCTGTGAGCTGTCACAACACTACTGAGGGCGACAAAGTGAGACTCTATCTCTAAAAACAAAAAAAATCAAAGAACTAAAAGTAGACCTTTCGTTTGATCCCACAATCTCATTACTAGGTATCTACCAAGAAGGAAAAAAAATCATTTTACCACAAGGACATTTGCACTAGAATGTTAACTGCAGCTCAGTCCATGATCTGCCAAGTCATGGAATTAACTCAAGTGCCCATCAACCCATGAATGGATTAACACACTGTAGTGTATATATACCATAAGGAGTACTATACAGCCATAGAAAAAAATGGAGCCTTTACGTCTTTTGTGTTTACCTAGATGGCTGTGAAACACATTCTTCTTGGCAAAGTATCTCAAGAATGGAAAAACTATCCACTGTACTCAATACTAATATGAAACCAATACGTAAACAACTACAAGCCCACACAAAAGAAAAATACAAGTATAGTCCAGCCAGGGGGAGGGGCAGGGGTGAAGAGCTAGGGTGATTGGTGGGATCTCACCTGATGTGCACAATGTGAAGGTGTTCAACACCTCCCGTGGGTGTTTGTTTACACCACTTACCTGCCATTTCAGCTGGGGCTGTGTAGCCATATCCCTTGCCTATTAAATACTCCCTATATCATAGGTTGTTGTGATAATTAAATTTGGTTATCTGTATTGACTAACTTCCAAACAAGAAGATATATTCAGATTGTACATTTAAAAGGCTGAAGCTGAGCTCCTTCGGGTTCCCCAAGGTGTGACCCGGCCTACACCCCCCTTTTGACTTGCGGCATCGCTACGCATGCGCACAGGCAGGCCTGAACCAGGAGAGCAGGCGTGGCCGCCAGGAGGCGCCGCTCAGTCGCGGCTGCTCTTCCAGGTTCCCAGGGGCCTGGCTTGGGCCGTAGGGGCGGTGCAAGTTCTGTGCGCACGCGCCTCCCCTGGTCATCTAAGGAAGATGGCGCTGGTGGAGCACGTTGTGGCAGACGCCGGGGCTTTCCTGCGGGACGCGCCTCTGCAGGTACAGGGAGCTTTAACCCAGAGGATCCCGTTCTGGGCTGGAGGCACCTGAGGGACAGCGTGAATCGGGCGCGTGTGAGCTGGGCCCATCTCTCCGCAGGACATCGGGAAGAACATCTACACCATCCGGGAGGTGGTCAGCGAGATTCGGGATAAAGCCACGCGCCGGCGGCTCGCGGTCCTCCCCTACGAACTGAGGTTCAAGGAGCCCTTCCCGGAATACGTGCGGCTGGGTGAGTGCCTGTTTCGGCGTTGACGGGGAAGCCGAGGCCCGGCGTGCACGTGTGACCCGCTCGCGTCTGGCAGCTTTAGCTGACCGTTTGGTAGAGACAGGGCTTGGGGGATCGTGGTGGGAGGAAGGCCTCCTGGTTCCGGAGTCAGCCAAGCCTTGCCAGTAACTAGCTAACTGCCCCTGGGTGCATTACTGAAAAATGGGAGTAATAATACTATCTCCCTCTGTGACTGCTGTGAGCACTAATCGAGGCATATGTCACTTAGCATCGTGTTTAGCGCTTTATAAAGATACAGTAAATTTGTTTTGATTTAAAGTAGGAGAACCCAAATCTTCTACTACTTTTGTCCATTTGTTTTCGGTAGATGCAGGTGGTGTCTGTTTTGGATACAGAGGTCAGCCTCAGCTCAAAAAGGATGCTTTTATAGGTCTTGCATTCAGTCTGGAAGAAAACTAAACAATTATCTACTGACTTAGGAGTCAGGCGCTGTTTTCTGTTAGGGGTCAAGGTGATGATACTCAGTAAAGGCCCTCAGTGATTTGAAGTGTTTTAGAGGTTACTTGCTGAGTTCTATGGCTTTCTCCACCAACTTACTAGCTATGTGATCTTTGCCAAGTTACTTAATCTTTCTGAGGAAACACTAATAGGATTTGACAGAGGATAAAATGAATTAACGCATAAAGCTTTTAACATAGTGTGTACCACACAGTAAGTGCACAATACATTGTGGCTACTGCTGACTCATGTCTGTTTTTTAGGAAATGGGAGTAGTGTACTTAGTAACTGTTTCTTGTACCAGTGTAGCAGAACACATCTTTATGTTAATGTTGGGAAATTTTCAGTGTTTATTGGCCCTGCCTCAGGGGAATCACAATAGTAACAGCTGGTATTTACTGTATATATTAAGCATAGATGTGTCTTAAAAATTGTTCATTATTTGTTACAAATGTCTCAGTATTTTTATTTCTTCATTGACTACAATTAGAGATCTAGCATCTCTGTTCCCAAAATTCTAAATCCAAATGCTCCTAAAGCTGAAATTTATTTAACCTCAACTTTGTGTGTGAAAATTATTAAAATTGTTCTATAAAATTACCTTTGGAACAACTCCTTAGCCAGGCACAGAAGTATGTGCCTGTAGGCCCAGCCCCTTGGCAGGCTGAGGCAGGATGATCACCAGAGTCCAGGAGTTTAAGGCCAGCCTGGGCAACATAAGACCTGCTCTTTTATTTTTTTTTGTACAGAGTCTCAACTGTGGTCCTGGGTAGAGTGCCATGGTGACATCATAACTCCTAGCAACCTCAAACTCTTGGGCTTAAGCAATTCTCTTCCCTCAGCCTCCCAAGTAGCTGGGACTACAGGTGCCCCCCACAACACCTGGCTATTTTTGGTTGCGGTTGTCATTGTTGTTAGCAGGCCCAGGCCAGGTGTAGCTGGCGCCCTACCTACTGCTATGGGTGCTGCCCAGACCTGATCTGTTTTTTAAAAAAGATGTTAAATTTAACTTCATGCTATATACAAAAAGCGTATATGAAGCATAGATTTATTTTGTGTTTTAGACCTGAGTCTCATCCTCAAGCTGTCTCATTATACATATGCATATAATTTCCAAATCTGAACATACCTGGTCCCAAGCATTTTGGATATGGAGTACTCAACCTGTATTGGTTGAATAAACTTTCCATTGCATTTTGGAATCCATCCTACTAATCTATGTTGTTATACTTAGAATCAAAGAATTTTAGAGCTAGAAGAGAACAGGGCTTCTAGCTCTGTAGGAGGTTTAATAGGTGGTTTAAAAGGTTTAATAAGGAGCTCTCACCATGTGCAAGTTTTGTGCTACCTTTCTTTCTTTTTTTTGAGACAGTCTCAAGCTGTCCCCCTGGGTAGAGTGCTGTGGCATCACAGCTCACAGCAACTTCCAGCTCCTGGGCTCAAGTGAGTCTCCTGCCTCAGCCTCCCAAGTAGCTGGGACCACAGACGCCTACCACAACGCCCGGCTATTTTTTGGTTGCAGCCATCATTGTTTGACAGCCGGGGCTGGATTCCAACCTTCCACCTTAGGTGTATGTGGCTGGCACCTTAGCCACTTGAGCCATAGGCGCTGAGCCTGTGCTACCTTTCATTGACTTTTGTTGTTAACTTTGTTCTGCTCCTTCCTGTGCACTTTCTGGCATGAATCTTTGTGGTAGAAAATACGCATTTCTCCACCGTGAGTAGAAAAGTCAGAAAATGGATGAAAGTGTTAAGGTTTTTCATGGGATATTGATCTTGCCTAAATTCTTTGATAATTTAGGGAGGTCATATGGCTTTTTACCTCTAACTGAGGTTGGAATCCTTTCTTCACAGTGACTGAGTTTTCAAAGAAGACTGGAGACTATCCCAGTCTCTCTGCCACAGATATCCAAGTGCTGGCACTCACCTACCAGTTGGAAGCAGAGTTTGTTGGGGTGTCTCACCTAAAACAAGAACCAGAAAAGGTAAATTAAGAGGGTTTTTTTTTTTTAACCTTATTACAGGAGCTGTCCGATATATAAAAGTAGAGGAGATAGAATGATGATGAACCCAGTACTTTCTCCATCACGGCACTTTTACTCTTACCATCTAATAGCTGGTCTGTTTGCATCTATACGTACCCACAGCCCTGATAAGGATACTTAAAAAAATAACCTGAAAGCCATTATCACACTTATCCATAATTAAAAGTAATCTCTAATATCATCATGTATCTAGTGTTCCCATTTCCCAGATGTTTTATATATTTTATTAAGAGTTTATTTGGGGCCAGGCCCAGTGGCTTACACCAGTAATCCTGGCACTCCAGGAGGCCGAGGCAGGTGGATTGCTTGAGCTCAGGAGTTTAAGACCAACCTGAGCAAGAGCCAGATCCCATCTCTACTAAAAATAGAAAAACTAGCCCTGCATTGTGGTGGGCACCTGTAGTCCCGACTATTATTCATGAAGGTGAAGCAAGGGGATCACTTGAGTCCAGGAGACTGAAGTTGCCGAGAGCTCTGATGTCACAGCACTCTAACCAGAGCAATGGAGTGAGATTCTGTCTCAAAAAAAAAAAAAA
>NW_003852442.1:13102327-13104476 GCF_000181295.1 Otolemur garnettii
TTTGCCTAAAGTCATCAAAATTATGGTGGGCTCACATTGCTATACCATGTGGAACTACCTCACTTGGTTTCAACCAGGTTTAGAGTCCTACAATCCAAAAAGTATGAAATCCTAAAGTATAGACATTGCCTGTCATCAGAATAGTAAATGGACTAATTAATAGTTTTATGTAAACCCTGACTCTGTGACTGTCTAAACTGAGGGTACCTGGCAGTTAGTTTTCCATTTGGCATCCATCAAGGCATGATTTTTTTTTTTTTTTGAGAAACTAAGGTCTCTCTTTCTAGTCTTGGGTAGAGTGCCGTAGCATCATAGCTCACGGCAACCTCTTGGGCTCAAGCAAACCTCTTGCTTCAGCCTCCCAAGTAGCTGGGACTATAGGTACACACCACAACACCCAGCTAGTTTTTCTATTTTTAGTAGAGACGAGGTCTTGCTCTTGCTCAGGCTAGTGTGGAACTCCTGAGCTCCAGCATCCACCCACATCACCCTCCCCGAGTGCTAGGATTACAGGAGTGAGCCCCTGTGCCCTGGCAGAAGGCATGATTTCTAACAATTGCACTTTACTTCAGCCTTTTTGGCAAGAGTTAGTTTGTATCAAAAGCTTTAAAATGGTGTATCTTTTAACCTAATAGTTCTGCTTCTTGGCATTTATCATAATGACATAACCAAAAATACTTCCAAGTTTTACAGATAATAATGTTCATATCATCTAATTTTTCTGAACATTGGTCATCTTTGATTTCAGTAACCAGAGAGAAAATGTTTTTTATTTTTCAAATTACCCTTCCATGCTGAATTTTCAAACTGGATTTCCTTGCTTGGAACATTTTTTTTTTTTTTTTTTTTTTTTTTTAAGGCTAAAGTGACCTCCTCGATTCAACACCCAGAAACTCCTCTGCACATTTCTGGCTTCCATCTGCCCTCCAAGGTAATTCCTTAGATGAGCCAGGCTCTTCATGTTCTTCTCTGCTGTACACCACACCTGGATTTACCTAGATGAATGTCACAGTTTGTCCAGCCCTGACCCGTCTTGACGTCCACATCCCATGTGATTTAATCTGTAACCCTCTCCGTTTGCAGGTTTTTTTTATTATTATTATTATTATTATTTTTATCTCAGCCTAATCCCCCAAAAGATACAGTAGAAAAAGGACACCCAGCTGGTGAGCCCGACAACCTAGAATTCAGTTCCTTCATGTTCTGGAGAAACCCGCTGCCTAATATTGATCATGAACTACAGGAGCTGCTGGTAAGGCCCTGGCTTCTGACCTGATGGCAGCGCCATACCTTCTCTCTCCACACTGCTCCTGTGGGCCGGGAGTCTAAATTCTTTTGGTGTTTCAGATTGACAGAGGTGAGGACGTTCCAAGTGAGGAGGAAGAGAGTGGGTCTGAAGAGAGGCAAGGGGAAGACAGTGATGACGATGATGGGGGTGGGTGGATAACTCCCAGCAACATCAAGCAGATCCAGCAGGAGATGGAGCAGTGCGACATCCCAAAGGATGTGCGGGTCGGCTGTGTGACGACAGACTTTGCCATGCAGGTGGGTGGGGCAGGCAGGGACTGGCCCTGAGCTTTGTGTCACAAGCAGCATCGGCTGGGGTCCTACAGAGACACGGGGTGTGTGCAGAGCTGCCATGGTGTAATGCTGCTTTTCTGCTTCCAGAAACTATTCATGCTCTTTGGTAATTTTCAGTTTTGCTTGGACACTAGACAATCATGTGGGAAGAAGATTTGAATAGTATATTAAGTATTTAACGTTTACTCTTCATGATCTGTTGATACTTTATTTCAGGATAGTTAGTGTTCTGTGCTCAGCTAGGTACTTGGAGATGTCAGAGATGGTTTCCAGCCCAGAGATGTGTATGTTCCCATCCCTGAACCCAATGTTTCTGTCGAGAGAGATTGCTAATGACAGGCCTTGTAAGATGATGGGCATAGGCCCCAGGGCTTGGGAGTGGAAAGAAACCTGGGTCCTTGTTCTCACTGACAGGTCTTAAGAGGCATCTTGAGCTGACTTTCCTTAGCAAAAGCCAAGGATTATGGGCCTAACCAGGGTTTGTGAAGTTCCCCTAACTGTGATTACAGAATTAATGTTAAAAGAAGACTTAGTTCATTTCTGTAACTTGTTGGTTGCAGAATGTCCT
>NW_003852442.1:13104739-13107508 GCF_000181295.1 Otolemur garnettii
GGCCCCTCTGTTGGACACTCTTTTCCTCTCCATTCTATAGGCTTCTTGAAAGGGAGCCCTAAGCTGGGCACGGTGGCTCATGCCTGTAATCCTAAAACTCTGGGAGGCTGAGGCAGGCAGATTGCTTGAGCTCACAAGTACAAGACCAGCCTGAGCAAAATTGAGACCCCTGTGTCTAAAATAGAAAAACTGAGGCAAGAGGTTGCTTGAGCCCAAGAGTTGGAGGTTGCTGTGAGGTATGACGCCACGGCTCTCTACCCAGGGCAACACCTTGAGGCGCTATCTCAAAAATAAAAAAAGAAAGGGAGCTCTGGTTATACGTATGTATTCCCCCACATCATCATTCCAGTGCAGCCCACACGATGCCTCCACCTGGGACAGGGTTGCCTGGGACCTCCTAACTTATTTCAGTGGGTTAAGGAACAAAGAACTCTCATCTCTCATTCTTTTTTTTTTTTTTTTTTAATATCTCAAGACAGCATTTCACTCTGTCTAAAAAACTTCATTTACAAAAAATGAAAGTAAACTCCAGGTGCAGGGATTTTTTTTTTTTTTTATATTTATAGAGAGAGTCTCACTTTGTCACTCTCATTAGGGTGCTGGGGTGTGATAGCTCATAGCAATCTCAAATTCTTGGGCTCAAGTGGTTTTCTTGCCTTACCTTCAGAGTAGCTGGGACTACAGGCACCTGCCACAATGACCAGCTATTGTGTAGAGACCAAGTCTCGCTCTGGCTCAGGCTGGTCTCAAACTCCTGAGCTCCCACAATCCTATCTCGGTGTCCCAAAGAGCTGGCATTACAGGTGTGGGCCACTGCGCCCGGCCTAGATTGCTGTGATGTTAAACTTGTAGAATGCTAACTACTACTTAGCTGTTACTACCAGCAGCCTGCTCATTCTCCCTTTCCTTATTTGCTCCTTGTGTTACCTTCCCCCTCGGAGGAACACAGCAGCATGTTGATGGGTGTGGCGTGAGTCGGCCTTGGCATGTTTCTTGTCCTTTTCTTCTCTGAGGCCTGAGACTCACGTTGTATTCTGGGGAGGGGAGTTCCGACCAGTGGTGTCAATATGTAGCACCCCCTTTTGTGTCTCCCAGGACAACATCTGACATGAGCCGAGTGTTCTGTTCACACTGTGGGAACAAGACTCTGAAGAAAGTAGCTGTGACGGTCAGCGACGACGGCAGCCTGCATATGCACTTTTCCCAAAACCCCAAAGTGCTGAATCCTCGAGGCCTTCGGGTGAGCAGCATGTCTCCTGTTCCCCAAGCACCACTAGAATTGATAGGAACAGAGAGGACAAAAAAGGTCGTCCCAGCTGTAAGATGCAGTATTGAAAGCTGGTGACCAGGTACAAGGCAGATGGGGGACAGTATGGTAAAGCCTCCTTGGGAGTTTCTTGAGGAGAAAGAAACTATTGATGATCCAAGGACAAATAAGTGATAAGTGGTGGCAGTAAAATGCTTAAGAGCCACATGTGGGTGGCACGAGGGGGATAATATTTGAAATATGGTGGAGCTTACATCTGTGCAAGAGTTGGAGGGTGGGCAGGATCCCTGGAAGGGAAAGAGTGTGAGTGCTCAGCCTGGGAAAGGCTGGTCTGGGTACACAGTTGTGGATTTGTTTCAAGGGATAGAGAGAGGAGAATTAAGGGGACGTGTGAGTGGCACTGGTTTTGCCAGGCAGCATATGAGCCATGAATGCATGAGAAGAGTTTTTTTTGTTTTTTGCAGTTTTGGGCCGGGGCTGGGTTTGAACCCACCACCTCTGGCATATAGAGCCAGCCCCCTACTCCTTTGAGCCACAGGCACCCCCAAGGTTAATCTTAGATCACATTCCTTTCTCTCTCTCTATATATATATACACATTTTCTTTCCCTGAACCTTTTGGGAGGAAATTGTACACATAATTTACCTTTGCTCTGTGGGGGACTTTTATGTAACCACGTTATAATTATCAAAAATCACCAAAGCTAGAGGCTGGGTGCAGTGGCTCATGCCTAGCACTCAGGGAGGCCAAGGTGGTGGATCGCCCAAGCTCCAAAGTTCAAGACCAGCTGGATCTAGTGCAAGACACTGCCTCTAAAGATAACCAGGCATTGTGGTGGACTGGCACCTATAGTCCCAGCTACTCAGGAGGCTGATGCAAGAAGATTGCTTGAATACAAGAGTGAGGTTGCTGTGAGCTGTGATGCTACAGCACTCTACTTAGGGTAACAGAGACTCTGTCTCAAAGAAAAAAACATTAAAAATTAAAACTATTTAATCTGTACACCCATGTTCAGACTTTGCATGTGTTCTGAGGTCTCCTTTCTTGGAAAAGAAGGGAATTTGGGGGGCCTGGGATCCAGTCTAGGATCCCTCACACTTTGCAGTTGTCATGTCTCTTTAGTCTTTATAAAGCCAAGTACAAGCCTATTCTGTAGATAGTCCCTCAGTTTGGGTGTGTCTGGTATTTGTTCATTATTAGATTATTTTCTCAGGCTTACCTATTTTTTTTTCCCTGAGACAGAGTCTCACTCTATACCCTGGGTAGAGTCCTGTGGCATCATAGCTCACAGCAATGTCAAACTCTGCAGCTCAAGCAACCCTCTTGCCTCACCCTCCCAAGTAGCTAGGACAACAGGTGACCACAACAACACCAGGCTAGTTTTTCTATTCTTAGTAGAGATGGGGTCTCACTATTACGCAGGCTGGTCTCGAACTCCTGAGCTCAAACAATCCACCGACCTTGGCCTCCCAGAGTGCTAGGATTTTTTTTTTTTTTTTTTT
>NW_003852442.1:13107790-13109120 GCF_000181295.1 Otolemur garnettii
TGGCTATTTTTTGGTTGCAGCCATCATTGTTGTTTTGGCGGGCCAGGGCTGGATTCAAACCCGCCACCTTAGGTGTATGCGGCTGGTGCCTTAGCCACTTGAGCCACAGGCCCTGAGCCCCTTTTACTTATTTATATGAATATGATCTCATGGATTTTTACTTTATGTAGGCTGTGATCCATTACTACCTATGTCTTGTCCTCAGCTGAAGGTCAATATCGGGTTGGTTTCTCATCTGTGAGTTGGGTGAGGACCAAGCGCGCAGTAGGCAGGAGGTTCCTGTCCATTGTTGCGGCGTGCTGACTGGGGATCCTGTTCTAAAGGCCTTTCCTCCTCTTTGCAGTACTCACTTCCTACTCCCAAAGGGGGCAAATATGCCATCAACCCCCATCTGACTGAGGATCAGCGCTTCCCTCAGCTGCGACTCTCCCGCAAGGCCAGGCAGAAAACCAATGTATTTGCCCCTGACTACACAGCAGGGGTTTCTCCCTTCGCAGAGAATGACATCTCCAGCCGGTCAGCTACCCTGCAGGTCCGGGATAGCACTTTGGGAGCTGGGAGAAGACGCTTAAATCCCAATGCTTCCAGAAAGAAGTTTGTGAAGAAAAGATGAGACACAAGCTCCCACAGGCAAACTGGATTGCTGTCCTGGCTGCTGCGGAGGTCTGGGGTCTCGTTTCCCAGCTGGGTTGTCTCCGGAACCATCTGCGTGGAAAGACTAGGCTGGGTTCACAGTGCTGCCGGTTGGATTGGTGGTGACACTGGGCCATCCCTTAGCCTGTGAGCATCAAGGGAGCTGGGACTCCTGACAGGTGAAGGGGAATTTGATGGAAACAGAACAGTGCCCTGGAGCAAATCTTCAGCCTTTAAAGAAATGAATTTCCAAGTGATGGTATTTTTCTAATAAACGTGGTTGCAAGCTTCTGCATTTGTCCAAACTTTTGCTTCTTAGGTAATTTGAAGGCTAACACTTACGCTATATGCCAGAGGCTCAAGCATTTAGATTTATCTTTTTGGCAGAAAATACAATAAGTATGCTACAATAAAACTAAGAACTGTTGTTTTATCTTTTTAAAAATCTTTTTTGAAAAAATGTTTCGGTCATTAATATAGTTCAGTTCAGTGACTTCCCGTAGTCTTTCACCTAAATTCTCCCCAATATTAGCATCATCTGCTTTTTCTCTTTCTGCACACACACACAAAGTGCAAGTCTCCTAGGGAAAGGGTATTCTTCTACACAGTCCTGCATAACTACCAAATTCAGGAAATGTAACATCACTGCATTAATATTACCTGATGCGTAATCAGCACTGGTAGCCACTCCTTTCTC
>NW_003852442.1:13109442-13115194 GCF_000181295.1 Otolemur garnettii
CCTGCCACAACTGGCTATTATTTTTTGGTTGCAGCCGTCGTTGTAGTTCGGCAGGCCCAGGCTGGATTCGAATCTGCCAAATCAGGTGTGTGTGGCTGGCACCTTACCCATTTGAGCCACAGTTGCTGAGCCCAGGCCCAGATTTTAACTTAATTTGTGTGTGCTTTTAAGTGACAAATGTGCCAGTGGGGATGGCAAAAAGGCTGAACACCATTCCTCCCATCCTCATCTTTGTGAAACTGCTTGATAGGCTGACACCCGCTAGAGCCCAGGGTACTGCAGGAGAGCTAAGTACTCACTTCCTACTCCCAGAGCGGGCACAGCCTGGGGTATGTCCATGTACCCTCTATGTTATGAAAGGTAGAGGGCGATGGAAAAAATTCTCAGTTTCAAGTCTTACCATTTCAGTTACGTCTGCTTCAAATTCAGAAACAAAACATTTCAGGTTTTGATGTTTCAAAAACATCAAAAACACTCTTGGATTAAGGTAGGTAGAGAAGCTACATGCTTTTATAGATATTCCTATCCCATAGGGAAAGAAATGGGAAAGGTGGTGGCCACTGTCCCCGACAGGTCACTTGTGGAACTGTGGCTGAATCCATCTGTACAATAAGGATTTTCCTGAGTGCTCCTCTGCATCCAGTGCCAAAACGGAAGGGATGGAAATCCTATCAGGGCAACTTTTCCAGTCCCAATAGAGCAGAGAAGGGCCAAGGGTAGGACTTTTCAACTAACAACTATATTTCTCATGTCATCTTGGAATTGCTTCCCCATCTCACCCAGTTCTGTTCCTTTCATGAGGCCAAAAAACTTTACAAGTGCTCAGGGTTTGGCCAACAACCCACATGTGATTAAAGTTACGACAATTGGTATGGTTTAAAAAACAACTTACTAAATCCTCTTAAAGTATTAAGAAATTTTAAGCCCGACATGTAGTTCCTAGCACTTCGGGAGGCCAAGGAGTTCAAGACCAGCGTGAGCAAGAGCAAGACCCTGTCTCTACCAAAAATAGAAAAATCAGCCAGGCAAGGTGGTGTGTGCCTGTGGGCCCAGCTACTTGGGAGGCTGAGTCAGGAGGACCACTTGAGCCCAAGAGTTTGAGGTTACAGTGAGCTAGATGATGCCACTGCACTCCAGTGGGGGCAACATAGCAAGACCCTGTCTCAAAAAACTATAAACACCAAGACATTTTAATCCTGTACTACTATTATTTTAAAATAAAAACTACAGCATTATTTCCCTTTCTGATTTTTTATGCAAGTATATCTTTTTTCCCAGAAATGTCATGATAAATCATAAAATAGCTATTTTTATTAATTGGGCAAGTCCTAAATTTATTTATTTATTTATTCATTTATTTGAGAAAAAGTCTGTCATCCTGGGTAGAGTGCCATGGCATCACAGCTCACAGGAACCTCAAACTCTTGGACTCAAAGTGAGTCTGTTGCCTCAGCCTCCTAAGTAGCTGGGACTACAGGCACCAGTCACAACACCTGGCTATTTTTTAGAGATGGGAATCTTGCTCTTGCTCAGGTTGTTCTAGAACTACTGAGCTCAGGCAATCTACCCTTCAGATTTCTACCCATTTCTTTTTTTTGCAGTTTTTGGCGGGGGCTGGGTTTGAACCCGCCACCTCCGGCATATGGGGCCAGCGCCCTACCCCTTTGAGCCATAGGCACTGCCCCCTATTTCTTTTTTTTAGACAGAGTCTCACTTGTCACCCTCAATAGAGTGCTACACTTGTCATAGCTCATTAGCAACCTCAAATTCTTGGGCTCAAGCAATTCTCCCATTTCTAATGAAATTTTCCTTAAGACCGGATGGGGTGGCTCATACCAGTAATCCTAGCACTCTAGGAGGCTGAGGCAGCTAGATTGAGCTCAGGAGCAAGACCACTCTGAACAAGAATGAGACCCCATCTCTACTAAAAATAGAAAAAACAAGGCACGTGTTGAGGGAGATACCTATAGTCCCAGCTACTCAGGAGGCTGAGGCAAGAGGATTACTTAAGCCCAAGAGTTTGAGGTTGCTGTGAGCTACAATGCCATAGTACTCTACTGAGGGCAACAAAGTGAGACTATAAAGAAAGAATTTTGTTTTTAAAGTGCAAGACAAATTTAAATGCCATTTCTTGTATCTCTTACTTTCATGGTTTACAGAATGATAGCAGAACACTGGACTATTTTTTGTTGTTATTGTTGCAGTTTTGGTCAGGGCTGGGTTTGAACCTGCCACCTCTGGCATATGGGGCCGGCATCCTATTCCTTGAGCCACAGGCGCTGCCCTGAGCACACTATACTATTGTTTCTCACTGTAGCCATCCAGAACTTAAACTGTAAGAAGAGGCAGTGGGGTACAGCGAGGAAGAAAAAAAGAGGCCTAGATTCAGGCCCCTGAACCAGCTATAAGCTTAGGGAAAGTGCTTTAACTTCTCAAAGAATCATTCTTTCCCCTGTGCAAAAAGGGACTATCACACCTAATTCGCAGCACCATAGTGAGAAGTAGATAAACTTTTAGGAAGACACTGCCAACTGTGAAATACTGCCTAAGTGTTAATGTGCAGAAGTGTTCATTCCCCCCAACCCAAAGGATTAGTGTAGTATTGCTGCTTCCACAAAACGCACTCCACAGGCAGCGTCTGTGGCTCAAGGAGGAGGGCACCAGCCCCATATAGTAGGGGTGGCGGGTTCAAGCCCAGCCCTGGCCAAAAAAACTGCAAAAAAAAAAAAAAATGCATTCCAAACTTTGGAACATATCCCTCCCTTGTTCAATGATCTGTCATGAACAGGCCACATCTGAGCTCTTGGCGGAGAATGCCTATTTTCTGCTTCCCATAGGCTCTGAGGAGTACTTTTATTTTTAGTTATTTTTCATGTGTTTGTTTATTTTTTGGAGACAGAGTCTCAAGCTTTCGCCCTGGGTAGAGTGCTGTAGCATCATAGCTCACAGCAACCTCAAACTCTTGGGCTTAAGTGATTCTCTTGCCTCAGCCTCGCAAGTAGCTGGGTGGGAGTACTTTGAAAAGATAAGGCAGGTATGTCACTTCTCTGCTTGATACCCTCCAAATTGGGCATGGTATGCACCTGTGGTCCCAGCTGCTTAGGAGGCTGAAGTGGAAAGCTCCAGTGAAGCCTAGAGTTCAAGACCAACTGGGCAATACAGTGAAACTCCTATCTCCAAAAAAAAAAGAAAGAAACAATAAAAACCCCTCTAAAGGGTTTCCTTTTTATTCAGAGTAAGAACCAAACTTGGCCAATCCTGGTGGCTCACACCTCTTAGCACTAAGGGAGACCAAGGTAGGAGGATTCTTTGAGGTTAGGAGTTGAAGACCAGCCTGAGCAAGAGTGAGACCTTGTAAATAAAAAAACTAGCCAGGCATTGTGGCAGGCTACCGGCTGGGTCCAGCAAGGGAAGCTGAGGCAGGATTCTTGAGCCCAGGAGTTTGAGGTTCTGTGAGGTAGGCTGAGACCATGGCATTCTAGTCTGGGGCACGAGAGTGAAACTCAGACGAAAAAAAGAGCCAGGCACAGTGGCTCACGCCTATACTTCTAGCACTCTGGGAGGCTGAGGTAGGTGGATTGCTTGAGCTCAGGAGTTCGAGACCAGCCTGAGCAAGAGTGAGATTCCATTTCTACTAAAAATAGAAAACCCAAAGCAAGAGGATCCCTTGAGTCCAGGAGGTTATTGTGAGCCATGGTGACTTCATGGCACTCTAGCCCAGGTGTCAGAGTGAGACTCTATGTCACACAAAAAAGAAAGAATAAGAAGCAAACTCTATCTTTCTACGAGGCCTTATGTCAGGAGTTGGTAAACTTTTCTCTAAAGAGCCAAAGTTAATACTTTTGGCTTTCTGGACCATATAGTCTGTGTCACTCTGCCACTGTGGCACAATAGAAACTCCAGATAATATGCAAATGAAAGACTCATAGTGACAAAGCTATTTATTTATTTATTTATTTATTGGCCAGGGCTGGGTTTGAACTCGCCACCTCTGGCATATGGGGCTAGTGCCCTACCCTTTTGAGCCACAGGCGCTGCCCATGACAAAGCTATTTAAATGTCCCAATAAAACTTTATAAACATGGGCAATGGGCCAGATTTGGCATGAGTTGCAGTTTACCAATTCCTGCATTATCTATCTGACCACCTGTCTTCTTACCCAAACTCCAACTATCTCCTCCTCACTACCTTTTTTTTTTTGCAGTTTTTGGCCTGGGTTTGAATTCACCACCACTGGCATATGGGGCCAGCGCCCTACTCCTTTGAGCTACAGGTGCTGCCCCCCCACCTTCTTCTTTCTTTCTGTCACCACTTGACATGATTATTTGTTGCCTATTCTAGTTATTATTATTCCAGTTAATATGTGTAAATATTACACCAAATCTTAGAATGGTGTAAAACAACCTTCTATTATGCACAAGACTCTGGGTCAGAGCAGGGTAGGGCAGCCTGTTGGAACCCCATGACATCTGGGCCCTTGCTGGAATATCTGAAGTATAGGGGACTGGATTTGTTTCTGAAGACTTAGCCACTTAAGATGGCTGCAGACCATGACCTTAAGTGGAGCCTGATAGAGTCAAATGGAGGGACCCGCCCAGATAGAACGTCTCACCCAGGAAAAGGGAACATGCCGACCCCTACCCTTCCGACCCTTTAAATTTCCACTGACCTTAACCCACAGGCTGATTTCCTTCCTGAACTCAACTCACTTGCACCGGGTGGGAATAAAGGCTGATGTTACCCACATAGAACCTGGAGTCCGTTTCCTTTCATTTCACGTTTTAGAATAATCTTTTATTTTTGGTCTTTGATCTCTCAGAGCCATCAACCATGGCACTTACAGTAAGTGGCTTCTTCCTGCAGCTTGGGCATCCCCACAACATGGTGACAGGTCCTGGCAGAGTCCTGGACCTAGAGTCAGAAGTAGAGCAGCATCACTTCCACTACATTCTGCAAGTTGTGGCAGGTACAAAATCCTACTCTATTAAAGGGAAGGGGGATTAAATGCCTCATTTCCATGGAGAAATGTCAAGGCCATGGAAGAGAAGATGAAATTGAAAATACTGCTGTTAGCTGGGTACAGCGGCTCATGCCTGTAATCCCAGCACTCTGGGAAGCCAAGGAGGGAGGACTGCTTGGAGTTTGAGACCAACCTGAGCAAGAGCAAGACCCTGTTTCTACTAAAAATAGAAAAACGAGGGGCAGCGCCTGTTGGCTCAAAGGAGTAGGGCGCTGGCCCCATATACCGGAAGAGGTGGGTTCAAACCCGGCGCTGACCAAAAACTGCAAAAAAAAAAAAAAAGAAAAAAGAAATAGAAAAACTAGCCAGGAGTTGCGGCAGGCACTTAGAGTCCCAGCTACTCAGGAGGCTGTGGCAGGAGACTCACTAGAAATCAGGAGTTTGAGGTTGCTATGAGCTATGATGCCACAGCACTCTACCCAGGGCAACAGTGTGAGACTCTGTTTCAAGAAAAAAAAAGGTAAGAGTCCCCAAGGAAAAGAGGACCACAGAACCTTATCAAGAGTGTGAGAAGATAGGGCGGCACCTCTGGCTCAAAGGAGTAGGGTGCCAGCCCCATATGCCAGAGGTGGTGAGTTCAAACCCAGCCCCGGCCAAAAACTACAAAAAAAGAAAGAATATGAGAAGAACGAAGTGCCCTCTTGAGTGTATTCTGGGAACAGAGGAAATCGGAAACTCCTTGATTATGGTCACAATAGCCATAATCACAGGAGATCAGCAATCCCACGTTCT
>NW_003852442.1:13116225-13119411 GCF_000181295.1 Otolemur garnettii
GGTCAAGTGCTGTGGTGTCACAGCTCACAGCAACCTCCAACTCCTGGGCTTAGGCAATTCTCTTGCCTCAGCCTCCCTAGTAGCTGGGACTACAGATGATGCCTGTCACAACGCCTAGCTATTTTTTTGTTGCATTTTGGCCGGGGCTGGGTTCGAACCTACCACCCTCAGTATATGGAGCCAGTACCCTACCCAGTGAGCCACAGGCACTGCCCTTATAGCAAAATATTTATTTAAAAAATTAACATTTTTTCCTACAATATGATTACTGTGGCTCACTCTTGTAATCCAGCACTCTGAGAGGCTGAGGCGGGTGGATTCAGGGAGAGAAGATTTGATTGCTAGTTCGGGATATTTGGAACTCATATTTAACAAAAACTCTAAAAGCAAACAAAGAATTCTTGACTAACACTTTTTGCAGTTTTTGGCCAGGGCTGGGTTTGAACCCACCACCTTTGGCCTATGGGGCCGGTGCCTTACTCCTTTGAGCCACGGTGCCACCCTTCACTAACACTTTTAACAAGGTAGGAATTCTATTTGGCGTTTTCTTTAATACAAGATCTGCTCCATGCCAGTGTTACTGATGTTTCCAAAACACCCCTGAAGAAGCAGTCCTGCCTAAGTCCACAGCCAGTTTGTGCAAAACTCTGAGATGTCTAGATTAATAGCCCCCAATTTTTATTTTTTTAAAAAATAAAAATTTTTTTGGCTGGGGCTGGGTTTGAACCCTCTACCTCTGGCATATGGGGCTGGCACCCTACTCCTCTGAGCCACAGACATCACCCATAGCCCCCAATTTTTCAGCTATCTTTACCCCTGGTACTCACGGACAGGAAGAATACAGAGCAGAGATGTTGAATGTGTCTGGTTACTGTGTGTTTATGAGTTTGGAGGTAAAGTTTTATAAATGCAACCCATTTTGCAAAATTCAAGTGATGAAAGGGTTGATTCTGTGAGCCAAGAGGCCCAGGAATTCTAGTCACACTGACTAACAGTAGCTCAGACTTTGCAAATGAGTGGGGTGGGATGTTGTTTATCTTTCTACATCTTTCACGTAGCTCAGGGCCTGGGGTGTGAATGTTGCCTGATTCAGACCAGTGTGAGGAAAACAGTCAAGAGGCAGGATAAACCTTTTCTGGAGCTTTCCTTTACACAAGCCTCCCCATCCCTAAGGGTGTTCACATGAAACTTGAAGAGCTGGCTCGGAGCCCGTAGCTCAATGGTTACAGTGACAGCTACATACACGGAAGTTGGTGGGTTCAAACCTGCCCAGGCCAGCTAACCAACAATGACATCTGCAATAAAAAATAGCCAGGCATTGTGGCGGGCACCTGCAGTCCCAGCTGCTTGGGAGGCTGAGACAGGAGAATCGCTTAAGCCAGGCATCCTCAAACTACAGCCCGTGGGCCACATGCAGCCTGCCTAGGACATTTATCCGGCCTGCCAGGTGTTTTTACCTCTTCTGCCTGTCCTGCTTAGCAGCCAACTCCTCTGAGGCCTGCAGTCCGGCCCTCCAATGGTCTTAGGGATAGTGAACTGGCCCCCTGTTTAAAAAGTTTGAGGACCCCTGGTTTAAGCCCAAGAGTTTGAGGTTGCTGTGAACTGTGATGTCACGGCACTCTACCAAGGGCGACATAGTGAGACTCTGTCTCAAAAAACAAAACAGAACAAAAAGAACCCCCGCAGAGCTGCTCATAGGATGCAGATGAGGAAGCATTGATAACAGATCTGGCACCAAAATTTCATTTGCTGCCTCAGATAAAATCTCTTTACAACCAATGAACATCATTTTAAGGGACATTTCAGTAAAAGCAGAGTGTCTAAGCCTAAGACAGGAAGCTGTAATTGAGGCAATATGTGACAAAATCCTAGCAGGATACACCTGAACACAGGAAGTGACATAACACCCTGCATTCTGTGCCACAGTGACAGTGGCAGTGAGGCTGGATTTCCAGGAGGGAGACAGAGAAGAACCTTTTCTCCTCTGATGCTGACAACCCTCTAGGGGTACTCGGCTGGTATCCGAGTGAGGACCAGTGAGGACAACAGATACCCAGGTCCCCAGACAAACACAAGAATGGCTCTGAGCTAACGTACAAAGTCCATCATCTGCAGCTCAGAGAAAAGCAAGGGGGCTTTGGGGACTTCTTGTGCAAAAAAAGCAGCCAGGTCCGTGGACATCGAGCAGTTGACTAATGAAGCTGTTTGTGTCCTTCATCAGGAGGGAGGATGGGGGGACTCCTGAGGATTCTCCTGCTTTTGATTTTTAGATAATGAAGACAACCAAAGCTTCTTACAGTTCTGTGGTCCTGGCCTGCTCCCTGGGGAGGGAGAGGGCCCTTGAGGACACTGTTTTCAGTTGACACATAATGCCCAGTACATACCTGCTCCTGGGACACAGGCTTGCTTCGGAAAAGACCATGGGAATTGTACTGACAGCAACTTAAAGCTGGAAGGAACCTTGAAGGCAATGCAGCTCAAGCCCACATTTTTACAGATGAGGCAACCAGGGCTCAAAGAGAAGAGCGCTTGCCAGGCGCGGCAGTTCATGCCTGTAATCCTAGCAGTGTGGGAGCCTGGGGCAGGTAGATTGCTTGAATTCAGTTCAAGATCACCCAGAGCAGGAGTGAGGCCCTGTCTCTACTAAAAATAGAAAAAACTAGCCAGTGGTTGTGGCAGGCACCTATACTTGCAGCTACTTGGGAGGCTGAAGCAAGAGGTTCACTTGAGCCCAAGAGTTTGAGGTTGTTGTGAGCTATAACACTATAGCTCTCTACCCAAGGGACAGGGTGAGACTTTGTCTCAAAAAAGAAAACAAGAACAATACTGGCAGCTTACCTGGAGTTAGACTCAGGAATTCTTTTTCTTTTGAGACAGAGTCTCACTATGTCACCCTTGGTAGAGTGCCATGGCATCACAGGAAGAGCTGTAACACTTATACCCTGCTCTGCAAGGAAGTTTGGCTCTTTGTAAGAGCTGTAACACTTGCATCCTGCTCTGCAAGGAGGTTGGCTTTTGTAAGAGCTATAACACTTATACCCTGTTCTGTAAGGAGGTTTAGCTCTTTGTAAGAGCTGTAATAATACCTCTGTAAATAAAACCTAGCTTACTGGCTTGGCACCTATAGCTCAACCGGCTAAGGCGCCAGCCACATACACCTAAGGTGGCGGGTTCGAATCCCTAGCC
>NW_003852442.1:13119640-13123126 GCF_000181295.1 Otolemur garnettii
CTGTGAGCTGTAATGCCACAGCACTCTACCCAGGGGGACAGCTTGAGGCTCTGTCTCAACAAACAAACAAACAGGCTCAGCGCCTATAGCTCAACCAGCTAAGGCGCCAGCCACGTACACCTGAACAACAAACAAACAAACAAACAAACAAACAAAAAAACCTAGCTTACTGTCCATCCTGTGGTCCATTAATTCATTCATCGAGTCATCAAGACCAAAAGCCTGGAAATCCAAAGTCAAAAGTCCAGTATCACCAGGACAACAGCTTGAGGCTCTGTCTCAAAACAAAAAAAAAAAAAAAAAAAAATCCTTTCATTTGTGATTGGTTAAAGAAATGAAGCTTTGTCTAAAGGTTTGGAATGTTTTAAATTAATTAAGGAAGTCTGGTTTTGTTTTGTTTGTTTTTTTTTTTGAGACTGAATCTTACTCTGTCACCTTGGGTAGAGTGTTGTGGTGTCATAGCTCACAGCAACCTCAAACTCTTGGGCTCAAAATACTCTCTTGCCTAAGTTTTTCTAGTAGCTGGGACTACAGGCATACACCATATGCCTGGCTAGTTTTTCTATTTTTAGTAGAGATGGGGGTCTCAGTCTTGTTCAAGCTGGGCTCAAACTCGTGAGCTCAGGTGATCCACCTGCCTTGGCCTCCCAGAGCTCTAGGATTACAGGTGTGAGCCACTGCACCCAGCCTTCATTTGATTTTTAAAAATATTGCATTAAAGTATTATTTATGTTGATTTGCTGAGTTTTCTGATGCCTGCTTAAATTTTGGACCTGTATATTTCCCAACTCCTTTCATTTATAATTCTTGTAATGGTATTAGAAGAATTATAATTAAAGTTCGATTTCTCCACTGGCTGGGTGCAGTGAATCAGGCCTGTAATCCTAGCACTCTGAGAGGCCAGAAGATGGCTTGAACTCAGGAGTCGGAGATTAGCCTGAGCAAGGGTGAGACTCACATCTCTATTGAAATAAGAAAACTGGCTGGGTACTGTGGTGAGCGCCTGTAGTCCCAGCTACCTGGGAGACTGGCAGGAGGATCACTCGAGCCCAAGAGTCTGAGGTTGCTGTGAGCTCAGCAGATGCCACTGCTCTGTAGCCTGGTCAACAGGTCTGTAACAGAATCAGGCTCTGTCTCAAAAAAAAAGAAAGAAGGAATGGTCTATTTCTTTTTCATTCACCTTTCCACAGAATGAGGGTTTCCCTTCTGTTCTCTAGGTAGACTTTACTACAACATTTATAGAGATTTGCAGCTTTTGCTCTGTTCTGCTCAGTACCTGAGTAAGACTGTGTAAAACCACTACCTTTGACGTGCCTTGGTTATTCTCTGAATACTTCCCCCATCAACCCTGCCCTAGCTCCATAGGAAGCAAAACCAGTTAATTCCCCCATTACCTGGCCTTGAGGAGCAGGGTAACACTGGGACATGCTCCCAGAACAGTTATGTTCTATAGGACCCCCAAATGCAGATTGTGAACCTTGGAAAGGAAGTCACAAATTCATTTTCACAGAGCAAGTCTCCCCTGCGCTCTCAGCCTTCCAAGTCCAGAGTCACTGTGACTCAGCAGAATCTGGGCCTAAAGGACTGCGGTCGTCCGCGTCCAGGCCTTTTCCCACCCCATCTCGTGCGAACGTCAGAAGGGAGTGAGCTACAGATCCTAGCAGATGGCCTTCTCCCCAAAGCCCACCCCACACGCCCGCCCCCGCGGGGACTTTTCTTAACTTCCACCCAGCGTCAGTGGGTGGAGTCTCTCCTGCAGTCTCCCCTTCTGCCAGGAACTGCAGCCTTGGTGTAGGGCCGCGCCCTTGCCGGCTGCCCGACTTTAGTGGGCTGGGCAAGGCAGGGTATAAAGGAGCGGGAGCTCTGCGAGCAGCACTTAGGACTCCTCTGTTTAAAGTCCGCATCGCTCAGCCCGGCACCTCGCCCAGGCCGCGATCGCCCCGACAACCACCAGCCCAACCAATCATCAACCTGACTGCGTCCGAGCCATGGCTGGTGAGTTCACCCCGGGGCAAGTCCCCTGCATCTTCAGAGCAAACCCTGGATTCTCCCGTGGAGGGTGCAGGGGCTTGGCCCTGAGTTTTTTTTCTGTGGCTCAAAATCTTAAAGGTGAAATGATTGGGGTCCTAGAAGAGCCTTGACCAAACTCTGGGATAGGGTCAGCTTCTGTTTCTACTTGGGAGTCTTGGAACCTCCCCCACCCCATCCTCACAAACTCAGATGGCCCTTTAGAAATTCCCTCCAAAACAGGGATCCAAAACTGACCGGCGGTGGGAGGCTGAATCTGGCCCACTGTCCATAAGTCTTTGGGCCTCATAATATTTGAAACATCTTGAAATAAGTTGCTAACATTTAAAATTAAAATACGGATTTCACTTAAAAATAGAGATTGCCAAAATTTTCTGGAGGAAAATTGGAAGATCTGGTGATTGATGGGCTGGAGCTGAGGAAGCTGCTGCCTTAGTTTGTAAATCTGTGAAAAAAAAAAAAAAAAAAGAGGGCAGCGCCTATGGCTTCGTGACTAGGGTGCTGGCTCCCCCATACTGAGGGTGGTGGGTTCGAACCTGGTCCCAGCCAAACTGCAACAAAAAAATAGCCAGGCATTGTGGCAGGCACCTGTAGTCCCAGCTACTGGAGAGGTTGAGGCAAGAGAATTGCCTAAGTCCAGGAGTTGGAGGTTGTGGTGAGCTGTGTGATGCCACGGCCCTCTACAGAGGGTGATAAAGTAAGACTGTGTCTCTACAAAAACAAAAAAAAATCTTTTACTGTGAAGGATATCTAGACATACTCCATCGTGAACCAAGCCAGGCATAGTGGTGCATGCCTATAGTCCCAGCTACTTGGGAGGTTGAGGCAGAAGAATTGCTTGAGCCCAAGTTTGAGGTTGCTGTGAGCTATGACACTACAGTACTCTATCCAGAGCAACAGAGTGAGACTGTCTCAAATAAATAAATAAATAATCATATGGTTTAAGACAGAGGACAGTATAATTTGAAAGGTTAGTAAAAACTCTTGGTTTCAGATTGGCCCAAGGTAGAAGGCAGAGGATAGCAGGAATGTTGGCATATAGATGAGGACAGAGCTCATGTATTAACACAGATGTGCTGACCTGTATTAGCTGTGGTCGTGTCCATTACATATACCCATCTAATGACATGCACGACAAGCAGAAATGTGTATTGAACTGGAGGTACTGAGAATCATTCCATTTGCCTTTCAAGACTCAGCTCAAGGGCGGTGCCTGTGGCTCAATGAGTAGGGTACTGGCCCCATATACCGAGGGTGGTGGGTTCGAACCCGCCCTGGCCAAACTGCAACAAAAAAATAGCCAGGTGTTGTGGTGGGCGCCTATAGTCCCAGCTACACGGGAGGCTGAGGCAAGAGAATCGCCTAAGCCCAGGAGTTGGAGGTTGCTGTGAGCTGTGTGATGCCACGGCACTCTACCGAGGGCAATAAGGTGAGATTCTGTCTCTTAAAAAAAAAAAA
>NW_003852442.1:13124572-13126089 GCF_000181295.1 Otolemur garnettii
GGTTTGAACCCACCACCCTCAGTATATGGTGCCAGTGCCCTACCCACTCAGCCACAGGCGCTGCCCTATCAGTTTTAAGTCACCTTCTGCAACAATTCCAGCGTCATCACTTACAGACTATGCAAATTTGGGCAACTTGCTCACCTTTTCTGTGACTTAGTTCCCTCATCCACAACATGGGGATGTTAATTATATTTACTTCATAGGATTGTATCTTAGTCCATTTTGTGCTGCTATAACAGAATGCCTGGGACTGAGTAATTTATAACACAGAGAAATTTATTTCTCACAGTTCTGGAGGCTGGGAAGTCTGCGATGAAAGCACTGGCCTAATTTCCTGTAGTATGGACGTAGCCATACTTTATTCAAATGTTCCCCATAAATACATAATCAGGTTAGGTCTCATTTTTGCCAGTGAAAACAATTGTGTAGTATGTATTCTTGCTCCTCTATCCTAATGCTTTTAGTCTTAGAACACATTCTCCCAAATTGGAGAACAAGATCAAAGATTTATGTGTTTTTAACATTTTAACAGATTGGTTGGGCAGGGTGGCTCATGCCTATAATCCCAGCACTCTAGGAGGCCGAGGTGGCTGCATTGCTTGAGCTCAGGAGTTTGAGACCAGGCTGAGCAAGAGCGAGACCCTGTCTCTACTCAAATTAGAAAAACTAGCTGGGCATCATGGCAGGTGCCTATAGTCCTAGCTACTCGGGAAGCTGAGGCAAGGGGATTGCTTGAGCCCAAGAGTTTGAGGTTGCTGTGAGCTATGGTGCCACAACACTGTACCCAGGGCAACAGAGTAAAATTCTGTCAATCAAACAATAAATAAGCAAATAAATAAAAAATAAAATAAAATTTTAAGAGATGTAGTCGGATTACTTTCCCCAAAGGTTGAAGCAATTCATATTTCCCCAAGTACTGTGCCTGTTTCCTACAAACTTCATAGTGTTTAGTGTTATTTATCTTGCATTTTTTGCCAGTTTCATGGATAAATATATCTCATTCGGATTTGCTTGACAGGCCAGGCAGAGCATCTTTTCATTTGTTTGTTACCATTTGCACACTCTTGTTCAGACCTGCTTTTCTATTACACCATCTTTTTCTAATTATTTATGGGCATTCTGTATGATTTTAACTCTTTGTGATAGGAGGTGCAGATTTTTTTGGTATTGAATTGTATTTTGACTTTGTTTATGGTGCTTTATGCCAAACCAATTTTTTTTTTAAAACTAATGGGGCCTTCCTGGGCAAACAATTTCCCTCCCGGGTTCCGAAACCCCAAGGTTTTTTTGGTTTTTTTTAGAAAGTATACTCTACCCTGAGGTTGTGCAAATTCTACCTTTGCTTCTCTATTATTTTAACAGTTTCATTAAAAGAAATTAGATCTTTAATCTACCTGGAAATTATTGCTATTATGTGGTATGTTAGTGGGGTAATTCTTTTTGGGCTTGGCGCCCATAGCACAGTGGTTACGGGGCCAGCCACATACACTGAGGCTGGTGGGTTTGAAACTGGC
>NW_003852442.1:13126980-13127937 GCF_000181295.1 Otolemur garnettii
TTTCCTTTGCGTGTCATGTCAGCACTCAAAAAATTTCAAATTTTGGAGCATTTCAGATTTTGGATTTTCAGATATGAGATGCTCAACCTGTGATAGTTTTCTGGGAGAATCATCTTATTTTTGTGTAGTTGACTAATTAAGGATGCCAACACCGTTTATTAAATCAGCCACTGACTTAAATGCTTCCTTTAGTCATTGGTACTTTTAAAGAGCAAATACATTTCTTGATTTGTAATCTTACATGGTTTGTGGAGATGGATTGCAGTAACAAATTTCCTTTCCAGACCCACGCTCCCCTGTCCTTGAAGCTTTGCTGGTTGGTAATGGGTTTCCTCCACATAGCTTGTGTATGTCTCAATAGTCAGAAAAGCACTGATCGTACTGGCTCACTCGGAGAGGACGTCCTTCAACTATGCTATGAAGGAGGCTGCTGCAGAAGCTTTGAAGAAGAAAGGATGGGAGGTGGCCGAGTCAGACCTCTATGCCATGAACTTCAATCCCATCATTTCCAGAAAGGATATCACAGGTGGGATCCCCACTTCCCTACTTTAATTAGTTCTTTGTGGCTCTCCTTGCCTGTGGGTTCTCTGGCCCAGCCTTGGCCCCTCTGACCTCAGCTTCTTTTTTTCTTCTCTGCAGGTAAACTGAAGAACCCTGAGAACTTTCAGTATCCTGCTGAGTCTGTTCTAGCTTATAAAGAAGGCCGTCTGAGCCCAGATATTGTGGCTGAACAAAAGAAGCTGGAAGCTGCAGATCTTGTGATATTTCAGGTACGGTAGGACATCACAAAGAATGTCAGGGACACTAGAGTTCTTACTGTCCTAGACCTGTCACCTAATTAGCTATGGGATTTTAGAACAGTCACCCACTTCACTGCATTTTTCATAAATAAGGGTGATTACTTCAAAGGTTCAGAATAACATAGCTTTACAGATAATTGTGAATCTGGCTGTGTTA
>NW_003852442.1:13129375-13130527 GCF_000181295.1 Otolemur garnettii
TTGCAGTTGTCGCTGTTTAGCAGGCCCGGGTTGTTGTTCAAACCCTCCTGCCTTGGTGTATGTGGCCAGTGCCCTAACCTGAACTTATAGGTGCCGAGCCTAGAGATGGGGCCTTGCTGTGTTGCTCAGGCTGGTCTCGAATTCCTGGCCTCAAGGGATTCTCTCACCTTGGTCTCCCAGTGCTAGGATTACAGGCGTGAGCCACCATGCCAAGCCTTGAAGGGGCTCTGAAACCCTACTGAATGTGTTCCAGTGGCAAACCATGGCTATTCTTCTCTGAGACATCTGCCTTACCATTTGGCAGACAATACTAGAATTGTGTGGGCATCTTGTTAGTCATCTTTCTTATAAATGCCAGACTATACTCAATGACTTTGCTTTTACCAATTCCAGCAGCCTTTGATATTGAACACGGAGTATATATGACAACTGGAAACTACAAAAAGGGGGTGGTACAAGCTGTGGTTTTTGCAATTATTCAGTCAGCTACAAAGCATCCAATCCTAAAGTCCTTTATCCCACTGTCAGTCCTGCTGCTGTGAACTCAAGCCACATACCATTAGTCAGGGATCCAGGAGATGGCTTTCTTTCTTCATCATCTTCTTCTTCTTCTTTTTTTTTTAATAAAAAAAGTTAAGGTCGGGTGGTGCCTGTGGCTCAAAGGAGTAAGGCGCTAGCCTCATATGCTAGAAGTGGTGGGTTCAAACCCAGCCCTGGCTAAAAAAACAAAACAAAACAAAACAAAAAATTAAGGTCTTGCTCTATTGCCAGGGCTAGAGTGCAGTGGTATGATAGCTCACTGCAACCTCAAACTCGTGGGTTCAAGCAATTTTCCTGCCTCAGTTTCCTGAATAGCTGGGACTATAGGTAGGCATCACCATAGCTCCTCCCACCTCAGCCTCCCAAAGTGGCTCTGGTTACAGAGCCACTGAGCCCAGCCCACTTAAGCCCCTTTTTTGTAGATCAACAATCTTTCAAATATTGTAGAAAACTATTAAGTCTTACAAATTCCTTCTTCTAGTTTTTTTCCTCTGGACATGTTCTACTTGTCATATCTTTAAATCATGAATCAAGGATAAGAAGAAATACAGGTATAGTCCTAACTCTGTATCAGGACAAGAGGTCAGACGAGACTTTCTCATGGGAATTCCC
>NW_003852442.1:13130748-13132903 GCF_000181295.1 Otolemur garnettii
GACCCACCCAATATGTGTATTTTTAGGCAGAAACAGGAGTGTCAACTTGGCTGACCAAGGGTAATAATCTTCTCTTTTCTTAAATGTGTATGTGGCCAGTACCCTCCAGAAGAAATGACAAAGGACTGGATCAAGGTTCCCCCACAGTAGGCAGCAGCTGAGCACCTGGAGCTGCCTTCTGGGCTGGAGGTGAACCTGATCTGACTTTGATGTCTTCTGTTGCACAGTTCCCACTGCAGTGGTTTGGAGTCCCTGCCATTCTGAAAGGCTGGTTTGAGCGAGTGCTGATAGGAGAGTTTGCATACACGTATGCTGCCATGTATGACAAGGGACCTTTCCGGGTAGGTGAATGGCTTTGAGTCCTAACAGTTGGCTTCTGGGTACAGTCTTTCCTGGGGCAGAGTTTTGAGCACAATTAGATACTAAGCTCAGGGTCCAGAGCCTTTGGGAGAGATGTATGACAAAGTTTTACATGATGTTTGAGATTGTTTTAAAATATTACTGAAAAAAAAAAAAAAAGAGGTCAGAGCGTGGCATTAGATAATACTAGAATGGCAAAATACTGAGAGGTGAAGCTGGGTGACAGGTGCATGGTTATAGTATTTTCTCTTTTTTATGTATGTCTGAAACTTTCCATATAAAAATAAAGTCTGCCTTTAGGGGGTGGCACCTCTGGCTCAAAGGAGTAGGGCACTGCCCCATTATACTGGAGGTGGTGGGTTCAAACCCAGCCCCGGCCAAAAACTGAAAAAATCGGTCAATAAATAAATAATAAAGTCTGCCTTTATTTTTGGGAAACCCAAATACTGCACAAGAAACACTTTGAGATTCTCTAAAGGTCTTATCCTATTCTATGCCTAAACCCATGGGGAGACAGATTAAAACAACAAATTACTCCACCTGGGCAGCTGGCAGCCAACACTGATTTTGGATATGCTGACAGCCTTGCCCTGACTGGCCACCTGCAGAAGTACAGAATCCTCAGGTGCACGAGGCTACCTGTCTGTGCACCATCTAGGCTGGTAATTCTGCAGAATCATACTGCGTGGCTCAGAGGAGCCCAGGTATGAAGTAATATAAACAGCAAATAGGATGGACTCATGTATTCTTTTCCCCAGGGTTGTTTCGTTACCTTCTTGTCACCAAGGGGATATTGTTTTTTCTCTTTTCTTTCACAGAATAAGAAGACCGTGCTTTCTATCACCACTGGTGGCAGCGGCTCCATGTACTCTCTTCAGGGTGTCCATGGGGACATGAATATCATTCTCTGGCCAATTCAGGTACCTCATTTTCCCTGAAGCTTTGGGGGAATTCACTAGTGGAGCTTTCTGTGGGGTCCAAAATCTGAAGACAATGTTAAAAACAGATCTGAGCCATTTAGATGAAAGCACAGTGACTCAGAACCACAGGCTTCCTTTAGGAATTCGCCTGTCTTACCAGGCATCTGTGCTTACAGAATTACACCCATGTGTGCATGTTTTCAATTACCATTCTCTTTAACCAAGCACTAATGTGGGTGACCCTCCATGTGTACAGCCACAGGTCTTGGTTCTCTCCTGATGATTCACATCTCCTCTCCAATTTTCTTGTCCTTCTCCAAGTTGCTTCTTCAGTCTCACAGACTATTAGAGCCTAAGGCAATTTAAAAATTATTTAGTCCAGCCAGTTTACAGATGAATATAACTGCAGCCTGAGATGTGGTTTTTGGTGGTCACTGGACTCTCAAGAGAATGTCTTTTAAGGAAGGAGGTTGGAGAGAAGATCAAATGAAGTAGCTGCCTATAAGAATCATGTATCAAGCTCATGTAGTTATCTGCAGAGCAGATAAAGAAATGCTCATATCCATGCCTTGGCAAGAGTCAGCTGCCAAGAAGCTGAAATTCTCCCTAACACAATAGAATATTATGCATTCTTGGCAGAGGATTCTGATTGGCACCGTTTCAAGATTTAATTCATTTAAAGAAGAGCACAGGTAAATAGGCTAATATAGGTAACAGCTAAGTAGAGAGGGCAGAAGGTGAAAGAATATAGCGATAAGCTGTTTCTGCAAGGAACCTTAGGCTTCCTTATTGGAGTGTTTTACAGGGAAGCCCAGAGCATATTCTGTTCTTTGCGGTACAAACTGCATAGGATTGGATCTGTGACTTACCTCTGT
>NW_003852442.1:13133528-13134602 GCF_000181295.1 Otolemur garnettii
AGCACTCTACCCAGTGACAGCTTGAGGCTCTGTCTCAGGAAAAAAAAAATATTTGAGTTTTTCTTTTCCCACAAGGAGTGAAAAGGAAAGGGAATAGACTGTATTCATATGTTTTAGGATATTTTTATTATTAAATACAATCTATTCTTATGATTGCTATCATGGCATATAACCAAAACGTGGCTTCAGCTCAAGAAGTCACTTAGGGAAAGGTGTAGAAAGATGCTAGAATATATTCTCTCTTTTTTTTTTGCCCCAGGTTAGAGTGCTGTGGCATCATAGTTTACAGCAACCTCAAACTCCTAGGCTCAAGAGGTCCTCTTGCCTCAGCCTCCAAGTAGCTGGGACTACAGCCAGTCACCTAGCTAGTTTTTCTATTTTTAGTACAGATGGGGTCTCATTCATTCAGGCCAGTTTCAAACTCCTGAGCTCAAGCAATGTATCTGCCTCAACCTCCCAGAGTGCTAGAATTACGGTGTGAGCCACCACACCCATCCTAGAATATATTCTTTAAGTGTAGCTACACAATTTAATTCATATTAGGGCTAAATGTCTAGGTCAGAATCTGGCTAGACAGGATTCAACTCTCCAGTGATGTTTCTTTTAATTAATTCTCTATAGTTTATGGCAAGAGGGAATTGCTTAGAAAAAAAAAAGACTGTAAGTAGTTAGTAATCTAATACTTGTTTATGGTACATAGTGGTTTCCATTACTATACACTGACTAATATGCTTAATACAAGTGTTAATTCTTCCTTCACTTTTTGTTCTTTGTATGTAGTACACAGATACCTTGAAATAAATAATACATCTCTTTACCTCAGTCTTCTACTTTAATGTTTGCAGAAATAAACCAATATATCCACACACCAATATATCCACATCTGTTATCCTGAGTGAACTCAAAAAAGGAAGTTATACCTTTAATACTTAAACAGCCTTCCACAAAAAAATATTTCTGCAGGCTGAGGCAGGTGGATTGCTTAAGCTCACCAGTTTGAGACCAGCCTAAGCAAGAGTAAGACACTGTCTCTAAAAAATAGGTGTCGGAGGCTTGGCGCCTGCAGCTCAACTG
>NW_003852442.1:13135460-13136624 GCF_000181295.1 Otolemur garnettii
AATATTCTAATTTCTAATATATTCATAATATTATAAATTCTTGAAGTGTTCCCACTGTGAGCTTAATTTATGTAGCTACGATAAAAGACTGCCCCCTTGTGGTGCACTGAAAGAAAATAAGGGCAATGATGCAAAACAAAACCAAAATTGCCTAAAAAATGAGAACCAGCCTGTTACCTGCCAAGGAATTGATGGCATCAGGCCCGGCTGGAGAACCACAATTACCAGATGCCAATAACACTGGGTATTTTCACTCGACAATATCCACAATAGCAGATGGGTGGGTGTTTTAGTTTGAAAATATTTTCTGTTGGCTTCATCTTCACTGCAATTTTGTATACATATCTAAAAGTTCCAAATTAAATACATACTATTCATTTCTACAAAACTGTCACCCTCATTGGTATCAGTCAAACAAATAATAAGAGACATTCAGGCAAAAGTGGAATCTAGAGAAAGATGGGATCAGAGGATCCAGTGATATATTAAGGCCAGAAGCCCCTGTGGTGATGTGGCTTGAGAGCTTACCCAACAGGGGTGCTTCATACCTAATGGCAATGGAACTACATGTTTGGATCTTCTCGGGGAATTTAAAGGACATTTGAAAGAGAGCCAGCGTCCCTATTCAGTAAATGGTGCTGGGAGAACTGGATAACCACATGTAAAAGGCTGAAACTGGACCTGCACCTTTCACCACTCACTAAAATCTACTCAAGATGGATAAAAGATCTAAATCCAAGACACGAAACAGTAAAAATCCTTGAAGAAAGTGAGAGAAAAACACTTGAAGGTATTGGCTTGGGAAAACACTTTATGAAGAAGCCTTCAGTGGCAATTGCAACAGCAGCAAAAATAAACAAATGAGACTTAATTAAACTGAATAGCTTCCGTACAGCTAAGGAGACGACAACTAAAGCAAATAGTCATCAGAAGGAGAAAGGATGTTTGCATATTATGAATTAGATAAAAGATTGGTAACTAGGATCTACAGAGAACTCAAATTAAGCAACATAAAAAGAGCTGACAATCCTCCTCCCCTTTTTTTGAGACAGAGTCTCAAGCTGTCGCCCTCAGTAGAGTGCCATGGCATCACAGCTCACAGCCACCTCAAACTCTCAGGTTCAAGTGATTCTCTTGCCTCAGCCTCCCAAGTAGCTGGGACTA
>NW_003852442.1:13138352-13140633 GCF_000181295.1 Otolemur garnettii
AAATAAATAAAAGAAGAAACCCTGTAGTTCTGTTGGGGCTGGAACAGCTTCTCCTGACCAATGGGAAAGGTACTTGTGGGTTGAAAGTTTTTTGACTGGACATAAAAAGGGAAAGACCAAGCCACTCGAGGAACACAGCCATTTCAAATTCTTCTATGCTGTTTGCTCTGCCAGCTGAAATAAAGCCCTTCCTCTTATAAACATGGTGTTTGGGTGCTTTTTCTGTCCACTGGGCCTCGTCTTCTGTAACAGTCTTACCTGGCTTCTCAGCAGTAGTCTCTCCTTGAAACATTTTCTTCACTTGGCTTTTAGGATACCAGTGAGCTGTCATGCTTCCCTGCCAGCACTCCTTTTCATTCTCATCTCTACCTAACATTGGAGAGCTCCAGAGGTCAGTCATCAAATTTCTTCTCTATCATAACTCAATTTCTAGGAGATCTCATCCAGTCTCAGTGTTTTTAATTCCATCTATACATTGAAGATTATCAAATGTGTATCTCTGGCCATAAATTCTCCCTTAACTTTGGGTTCTTAGTATCTACCTACGTACTTGACATTTCAAACATAACTTACCTGAAGCTGAATTCTGATCTACCCTTCCCAATCCTCACCCTTGCCCCAAATACTCTTTGCAGATTCTTCCCCTTCTTGGCAAATAGAATCTCTTCTTCTAATTGCTTATGCCAGAATTTCTACCTTTGAATTTGGGAGCCTGACTTAACATCGTGAAATTGTTACCTGACTATTGAAATATGTCCAGAATCCAACTGCTTCGTAATACATCTACTGCTGTCACCCTGGTCCAAAGCATTTGTTGCTTATATTATTGCAACAGCTTCCCAACAAGTCTCCCCAACAAGTCTCCCTGCTCAATTCTTGCCTTTTATACTTGACTCCTCACATACTAAGCAGGATTATCCTTTTTAAACGTAAGTCATATCAATTATGTCTCTGCTCAAAACCCTCCAGGACTTCCTCTTCTCACTTTCAATGTTTTGTAAGGCCCTGTGTACTCAGATCCCACCTATAATCTCACACCCTCTTTCTCTGCTAACTTCATTTCTATTCCTCACACCTACTCAAGTGTCCTGCCTTAGGGCTTTACACTTGACAACCCTCCTGCCCGGAGTGCTCTTCTGATTTCTAGGTGTCGACTGTCACTCTCACTTTACCACGGGTAGCCTTAATGGAAAGGTCTTTTTTGTTTCTGCTTTTTTTAGACAGAATCTTACTCTGTCACCCTGGGTAGAGTGTTGTGGCATAATAGCTTACAGCAACCTCAAATACCTGGGCTCCAGTGATCCTCTTGCCTCAACCCCCGAATAGCTCAGACTAGGTGTACGCCACTATACCTGGCTAGTTTTTCTATTTTTAGTAGAGACGGGGTCTCACTCTTGCTCAGACTGGTCTCCAACTCCTGAGCTCAGGCAACCGACCTGCCTCAGCCTCCCACAGTGTTAGGATTACAGGAGTGAGCCACCACGGCCACCAAAAGGTCTTTTTTGATTGTCCTGTATAAAACAAAACTCCCTCTATCCCATCTCTAACCCAGCCTTTTCTCCCTGGTATTTGTCATCATCTGACATAGTTATCATTTACCTACTGTGCATGGGAATGCAAACTCTATCAGGGAACTACTTTGTTTTATTCACTGAGTGTCCCCAGTGCCTAAGAGTGCCTATTGATTGGACAAATCAGAATAAATACTGGCCCACTGATTGGATAAATAGAATAAATACTGTCCCCATGGCATTTATCTACAGCATTTTGTTTTTATTTCTACACCATTCTTTCCTGGCTCTCTTTTATTTCTTCATTTTATTGTTGGGGATTCATTGAGGGCACAAACATCCAGGTTACAGTAATTTCATTTGTCAGGCCAAGTCCCTCTTATAAATGTGTTCCTCCCCCAGGAGTTCTGCCAAACATTTGTGACCCTCCCCCCATCCCTCCCATGCACAGTTTACACTAGGGTTCATATGCCTATCAGAGACTCTAATGCTCCTCCATTCTCCCACCCCACTCCCCATATATTAGGTCATTAATTGTCTCATCAAAATTGAGTACACTGGATTCTTCTTTCTCCGTTCTTGTGATGCTTTACTAAAAAGAATGTGTTCCGGCTCGGCGTCTATAGCTCAACCGGCTAAGGCGCCAGCCACGTACACCTAAGGTGGCGGGTTCGAATCCCCAGCCCACACCCGCCAAAACAACAACAGCTGCAACCAAAAAATAGCCGGGCGTTGTGGTGGGCGCCTGTGGTCCCAGCTACTTGGGAGGC
>NW_003852442.1:13141979-13155451 GCF_000181295.1 Otolemur garnettii
GGGCTGGATTCGAACCCGCCACCTTAGGTGTATGTGGCTGGCGCCTTAGCCACCTGAGCCACAGGCGCCGAGCCAGAAGATAGTTTTTCTATGGACTAGGGTGGGGGGCATTAGATTCTCATAGTGAGTACACAACCCACATCCCTCCCATGCAGTTTACACTAGGGTTCACACGCCTATGAGAGAATCTAATGCTCCCACTTATATGACAGGAGCTGGGTTCCGAGGGAAAGCAGCTGTAAATACACATGAACGTCCCTTGCTCAGACACTGCTCACCTCTTGCTGCGTGGCCCAGCTCCTAACAGGCCACAGACGGATACCACTTTGTAGCTTGGGGATTGGGAACCACAAGATTAACAGATTAATGAGTTAACATGGGAGGGGGATTGGTGGCTGTTAAGGAGGAAGAGAGATCCGAGCACCTTATCATGCTCAGTCCCCCTTGCCATGTGTAGTCTGTGCTGCTCTAGAACACTTCAGAGTCCACTCACCAACAAGGCAGCTCTCAGCAGATGTGGCTCCTTGACCTGGAACTTTTCAGCCTTTATAACTGTAAGGAAAAAAAATTCTTTTCTTAGACAAATTACCCAATTTCAGATACTCTGTTAAAAGCAATAGTAAACAGACTAATACACAGAAGGATGTGGGTAGTGCACACAGCATACAGAAAAGCAGAGTAGTATTAGGACTAGTATACTGATACAAGGTAATACTTATGAGGCACTTATTGTGTGCCAGAAACTAAGTAACTTTATATGAATTAATTTACTTTTCCAACAACCCTACAAGGAGGGTTGTTATTGTTTCTACTTTACAGAAACTGAGGAATGGAGGTTACACAGAAGGCAAAGTAAGAGCCCATACTTTTTACATACCATGTGATAGGCCTCAGTAGAAGCAGAGATGATGGCACCACAAAACAGATCATTAAGAGTAGCAACTTCTTTTTCTGAGAATAAGACCATTAGTGCTGCTCTTGGTCTTACAACTACAGTTGTTTTCTTATTTCGGAGCAAAGATAAATGATGGTTCCCGTTCTTTTCCAGCCTTACATGGTTGCTGAAAATTTGTTCCTTACAAAACAACAGAGTAGGGCTCTTACGAGCATGGACAAATATCTCCCTTACCCAGGACACCGTACTTAAATTATGTAACTGGACATTCCACCAGTTTTTCTGGCAGCCCCATCCCCATTGAAATCAGCCCCATCTTCAAATCAGTGTTTTTGCCCACAGATGCTGTTTTTCTGGACCTAAGTATATAATTTTTTAATATTTATTAAATTTCATTTGATTATACCATTTCAGTGCTATTCCAGTCAATAAATACCAAAAGACAACTTTTAAACATATTGTATTTAGAACAATGGTAGCATTGTTAAAATATGTATCTATATGTGGCCTACTAAGTGAAAACTGAAGATGTGTATGTTTGAATGTGTTAAAAATTGCCACTTCTTCATATAATAAATGCATAGTGTCTGTATTTGATAAGAAGGTACAAGCATACTGTCTAAAGTAGTATCTTTTAAGCTTCAGTTATTTCTTTTTTTCTTGAGACAGAGTTTCACTTTGTCACCCCCAGTAAAGTGCCATGGCATCATAGCTCACAGCAACCTCAATCTCTTGGGCTCAAGAAATTCTCTTGCCTCAGTCTCCTGAGTAGCTGGGACTACAGGTGCCCACCACAACGCTCAGCTACTTTTAGAGACGAGGGTCTCACTCTGGCTCAGGCTGGTCTCAAACCTGTGAGCTCAGGCAATACACCTGGCCTTGGCCTCCCGGAGTGCTAGGATTACAAGTGTGAGCCACTGCGCCCAGCCTAGCTTCACTTATTTCTATACCATATATATTAGCATTTATTTGATATTTTTCTTTGACTCACTTTTTCCTCCAGGGTGTAGTAGGTGGACACATTGTATTTTTTCTGAAGAATATTAAAATACATGTGTAAGTTTAAAAATAATGTTTACAACAAAGTTTATCCATGTATCACCTGAAATCATTTTGAGTGCCAGTACTGGTTATATGTACCACATGGTAGTCAACACAAATTTATGGATGTGGAAATAACTACCAAAGGAATAAAAAGAGATTGCCTCTGGGTGTGAGACTGAGGGACGAGGGGACTTGGTTTTATCAAAAGCACCTCCATATGTATGCACTGCTTTTTCTTAAGACAGTCTTACTATGCCACCTTCAGTAGAGTGCCATGGCCTCACAGCTCACAGCAACCTCAAACTCCTGAGCTCAAGCGATTCTCTTGCCTCAGCCTCCCAACTAGCTGGGACTACAGGTGCCTGCCACAACGCCCAGCTATTTTTTTTGTTGTTGCAGTTTTCATTGTTTAGCAGACCCAGGTCGGGTTTGAACCCACCAGGCCTGGTGTTATGGGGCCAGCACCCTGACGACTGAGCGACTTGGCTATGGGCGCCAAGCCTAAACATAAAGTATTTAAACTAAATAAAATAAAAAATATTTCCGTATTTCCTATCTCTTCCCTAATAATTTTATAATTTCAGCCATATACTCAAGTTGCTCAAAAATGTCATTCATACACATGAATTCATTCACAAAGATTGAGGGAAAAAGACAGTTTACACACTGCAAAATGAAAACTTTCAATGTTTTATTTTTGACTGCAGCTGTTTACAGAAATATAGTTGCGAGTATACAAATGTTCCAATAGAAGCAAAATATCTTTTTAATATTTAACAAGTTATCACAGATAGCTAAAAACATAGATGCAAATGAAATTCCCCCAGAGAACAAACTGAAAATATCTGGTATCAGTGCTCTGAAATCCCCACTATGAAAGCCATATACACAAAAATGTAACCCTTGTATCATTGCAGGACAATGGAAGAAGGCAGTTCAGTGGTTGATCAATGTGCTCAAGCAAATAAAATTAAATAAAAATTTAACTGGCAGAATGGAAGCTAAACCACTTGAGAACAGGTTAATGAAATATTTGCAGTATATTTATTAAAAGACTAAGTAAAGAAGTGAATGACACTCAGTAAAAGTTGTCAAAAGATTAGCAACTACTTGGAGCTTATCCATTAGAAGTAAGGGAACAAGGTGAGCAGATACATTCATTATCAAAAGGAATTAGCTTCAGTTCATTGGAATCAGTCTGTAATTACCAAAGTCACCAATCACTTCAATGCAGGACAGTTCTTTCTTAGACACAGAAGTTTGACTCCAAACCCACTCAAACATATGAGATTGTGTGTGTGTGTGTTTATATGTTGTCCTGAGGTTCATCAGCTAAAATAATTAAAACATGGTAGTAAGCAATCCAACAAAATATTTCCAATCAGGAAAATAACTTCTGGGAAAGAGAGTTAGAGGGCAAGAAAAGGAGGGAGGGAGAGAGAATGTGAATGAACAAGCAGGTGATATGGTTAAACATGTAAGTTGTAAAGGAGAGATCACAAGTTGGAGTCAAATAGAATTGTGGTAGAATGCTTATAGGTACAGGAATATATTATGTCAAGTGGGGAAGAGGGAAAAAGAAATAGTAACAAAGGAGGAATGTAACTAGAGCATCTTCCAACAGTTTGCCTATGTATTTGCCAGCACCAAAGTTTTTAGAGTAAGCCACTTACGTTTCCACTGCTAGTATTAAGGAAAGATAGCAGTGGTGATTTTTATAAAGTGAGTATACACTTATTTTTATTCTGAAATGTATATTTTTTCTTTCATAAGTTAACTTGTGATTTGTAAACAATGGGAGGAAGATTAGAACAATACAGGTACTGAACCGCACAGAAGGTTAAAATGAATGAAGAAACCTCTGTATCTTGTGGTTAGTTTATATTTACCATGATGCATATAATTGAGAAAAGAGAAATGCCCAAATAATATAATGCATTATCTTGTTTAATATTTATTTCAGTAAATAATTCTTGTCTGAAGCATAAGCTCCAAGCACAGCTGTATCTCTACTACATTAATTCTTATAGAAAGCAAACTACTTTTAAAGGAACTATTTTAAAAAGGAATAAGGTGCTATGTTGACCTGGCCAGCCATCTTGTCTACTATCTCAGATACAAATATAAATATGTGTACAAGGAATGATAATTTTGTTCTGAGAATTGGTCTAGCCAGAGAAAAACTGTGGTCTGCTGGTAAAGTATGAGGCAATGAAAAGAAATCTTATACATGTATTACACTGCCCAAAGTGTACCCATTTTATGGATAAACAGGAGACTTTAGCACCCGTCAATTATATTAGCTACTTAAATGTCATAACAACTAAAATAAATATAGAACATTGCACCTATGTATTTAAATCAGTCATTTAATGTAAACTTTTTTAGTAAAGTGGTAGGAAAATGCAAGCTAAGTTAACTGAATTATCAATAACTAGACTAACTATATGTACATAAAATATTTCTATAGGCAGTACTGAGACTAAATTATCATTGCCAATAAATGATTACAGATATCTAGTTAAGCTGAATTTATATAAAGAATCATGTATAACTATATCTATATGAGTGGGAATAAAACTTTCTAGCTCTCTCTAGATATAGTTCATACCAGTGATTCTTAAACTTTAGAGTACACCAGAATCACCTGGAGGGCTTGTTAAAACACAGATTGCTGGGCCCCACTCCAGAGTTTCTGATTCAGTGTATCTGGGATAAGGCCCAAGAATTTGCATTTCTGACTAGTTCCCAGGTGATAATGATGCTAGCTGGTGGGCTGAGGACCATACTTTGAGAACCACTGGTTTGCACATGCTACACATACAGAAAATGATATACTGTAATGTTCTTATGTATATGACACAAAACATATAGAAAAAAGATTGGTTTTAGTGAACTCTCAAACATATGAACTAGCAAGCTAACCACTATAATGTTTCTAAAATAATTTGCTAAATGATTTCCCCTTATAAAGTCTTAAATTCTACTATATGGTCACTTTAGAAAATATCCACATAACTCTTATACTAAATTGGCTGTCCAAAAGAAAATGGGACACAGTATTGTAAATAGTAGAAATGTATTCATTAAGAAGGAATCATCACTACACAGCATTCTTGGCTTCTCTGGAATGATTAAAGTGCGTAATATCAACAGGGTATTAAGAATATTGCATAAAAGATTTGCAGTCTTCAGTGCCACTAACAGTCACAGAAATACCTGCATGGGGAAGGCAGCTCTATCCTAAAAGTACTACTATCCTGACCTATTGCTCATGGCCTTTTCTTCAAGCACCACCATCATGGTAAGGAGCTGGAATAGAGGCAAAATTAACAAAAACCAGGACACTCAATCCAATTGTATCTGGTAGAAAATAATTATTATCTTAGGTTTACAGGGACTCAGATATAACTTCTGAGACATAACCTCATTTCTTTTGATATTTTTTCCCCTAGGCAAATTAATTGGGGTTTTGACAAGTACACTAAAATGAGCAACTCTGTCCTGTCTAATTAAAAAAAATTAACATTACCAGGACTCAAACTATGTTTTAGCAGTGATTTATTTTCATCAAATGAAGATCAGAGAAAATGCCTTAAACATTTCCTTCTTGAAACTTATATACATTTGTGTGCATGAAGTTTAAGAGATAGTAAAACTTTCATTAGTATTTAGGTAAGACCTATTATGAGGTGGTTGAGATTAAGAAAAAATATTATAGTTAATTTATAGAAAGCCTAAATAGTATAATTCTGTAATCTTTTATCCTTCCCCAAAGAAACAATTCTAACAATGCATCTTTTCAATTATTCTTAAACTCAAAGGACTTACGAAGTTATTTCTGATAGTGACCAAGAAATACAGAAAAGAATGGCTAAAAAGAAAAAAGTGAAAATTGGGACTTGTTAAAAACATTTATTTATATATTTTGGCAACAGTGAAAAATAAAAATTATAAGAAGGGAGCACTATTAAGGTAAAAGGCACTTTTCCATAACCATTTAATCTAGATATAAAATACTAATTTTAAAAATTTCCTGAAAGAGAAAAACAACTTTATTAATAATTGAGGCTAGAATGGCATGATATTAAATTAAATGAGGGTTAAAGAAGTAATTGAAACACTAGGACTATTCACAAATGACATTGTAGATATTATTCTGATGGGTATTTACGACGTTATGAACATTATCACCACCACGTAGATCTAGTGGCACAAATAGGCAGAGAAGAGAAAATCTCTTTTTAATACATGTTATGCAATTCTACTAGTCCATTCATTAAGGTACATACTCTGAGTTATTTTTCCAGTTGGTCTCCTGAACTACACAGTCTCTCAACACCGAGTCCCTCCTTATATCCAAAGGCATGTGGATGCAGATGACAGTCTTGTTTAGAGATGAAGCCTATGGTCACGAGCAGAGTAAAGCTAATAGCACTCATACAATTTTCAATTAATTTAAAAAATAAGTTAGGAAACAGATATTAGAACAGAAATTTTCACCATAAAAATGAAAAATTCTCAGATTACTACTGAGTGAAAATTTACAACTGTTACATATGAGACTTTAATTATTAAATTATTTTATTCTGAACATTATTTGCTGATGCATCTAATGATTTCACTTATGTAGTCAAAAAGAATTAATATCTTAGTTCAAGAGGGACTCAGATACAACTTTTCTTGTTTCTTTTGACACTATTTTTCCTAGGTAGATTAGCCGAGATTGTGATGGGCAGGAAATGTACTAGAATGAAGTTCCAAACTAAATCTCACATGACACTACAAAAAAAAGCAAGGAAGGATAGATGGAAAGAAAGGAGAGGAAGGGAGGGAGGAAAGGAGGAAAAAAGGAAGATCTCTCATGTATACTCCTTTTATAATAAACAAAGCCCTTTTAAACAACCTGATCTAGGGAGACTGGGTCAAACAGATCTGCATTGGTTAAGTAACACAGCATGATACTCTAATCACAAAGATAACACGATAAAGCTCAGAGGCAAAATATGACTTCTAATTTCTTCTCCCATTTTGGTGTGCATATACACATATAATGGAATGACAATAAAGAATAAAACACACACACAGAGAGATAAGCTCCAAGCATTAATGTGAGTTAGTGAAAGTAAGAATAACTGAATGTAACAATATAAAGAAATAAAACGTGGTTCACAGTTTATTTAGGTCCTTCTGCCATAAATAAATTTAATAAATTGTTGTTTCGTGGCCTTTGCTGGCTCACTGAGTTTCTTCTATATGTAGCTATAATGTGTAACAGTAATTGGTAAACTGCCTTATTAGCACAAGTATCAACCACTGAGCTGTAGTAAGAAGACAAATACTCTTTGTAACCAAATCATATATTCAGAATGTTGTACTTAACATTGACTTTTAGGGGTAAGGAACATTTAACAATGTAAAAAAAAAAAACAACAAAAAACTATCATTATTGAATAAGAATATGGTAGCATAGCACAGCCCTTGTATAAATAACCACAAAATTTATGAGAATAAGGTTTTCTGCCTCCATCCAATCCAACCACTACAGTTCAGGTGTATGTTCTGTTTTAAACTTAGGTATTATAAAACAGAAAATTGGTCCCAGTGACTTGGCATTGCCAATTAGTATTTTACAATGATAAACCTCTTGCTAATTTATAGAAATCAGCACACAAGCCAGTCTTCTTGCCACCACTTCATCCATAGGGCAGTATTAATCATTCTACTTAGAATTTGGTGAACAGACTTCTTGAGCCTCCTATGATATCTTGTAGGGAAAAAAAAATCCGAAAAAAACTTAGTTCTTTTAATACCTGCTATGGTTGCTTTATCTGACATTATAGTGAAGCCTGCTCTAGGGTTAGAGTTTTATATTTTAAAACTGAAGCACTGGATTGTGTAGCTGATCCTTCTCATGACCTGAACTATATTGGGTAATTTTTCCTGATAGGGGCTGAGAAAGAAGAGATATATTGAGGAAAATACTTTTGGTTCAGAGAATTTATAAAGTAGCTCTGGATATTACAAGATGGGGAAAATGTTATTAAAATTACAAACATGTTTTTTTTAGTGTCTTTATAAATAAAAGGCATAGGATACAGAAAGCCAATTAATAACAACAACAATAATAATAAAATATTAAATACATAGTGAGCAAAGACTGAATGGCTCATTCTTGTGAAACACCATTTGACACAACTGCCTTGACAGGTTTCCTTACTCTAACATTTTGCTGAGTAAAAGATCCAGCAAACACACAGTAAGCTGCCTTTAGCCCACTATTAACACCAAGGAACTGCCTGATGGAATGGCCACAGATGAACAAGTCATTTGTTTCAGAAGATACTTAAATACTCAATAAAGACATAACAAACCCCCCCTTCACTGTTATCAGACGCCACGTTGTGGTAGAACATCAGACAAACTCACAAATTTACCACAAAAATGTGTGGCAAAAAAGAATAGTTTATATATATGTATATATATAAATTTCTATATTTATGCCAATGTACTCACTCAGTACAAATAGCAAAATAGTATACCATTTCCTAAATACAAAATATAGCTTTCCAAAAAAATGAAACACACATTAGATATAAACCATCCAAAACTTGAACGATTGAAAACTGTATTCAAAATTAAATGACCTAGAGTAGGTCTCTTTCTGAAAAGTTCCCTTCATATCGGCAAGAAGCCTGTACTACTGAAAACGTAATTCAATGCCTCTCAATCAGAGAGAGAGAGAAAGAAAGAAAGGGTTGGGGTGGAGGGAAGAATACAAAAGAAGAGGAAAGAAAAAACAAATTAGAAGAGCACATTCAAAGAACAAAGATCATCACCAAAAAAGGGGAAAATCTCTCTTGTATAAACAAACCAACACCACAAGTCCACACACTTCAACTAAATGTATAGGACAGAAAAAAACTAGAACAGAAAAGTAGCTTTCAATAACAATTAACAGGCTATTTTTTGTACATCTAACAAATAAATGAAACAGACAAGGATACCAAAACATTATATCAACACACTGAAGCCACACAGACGTTGGCCTTACACTGCATTGACAGTTCTCCACATGCCAAAAGGAAAATGAGACATAAGCACATGTCTAGACACAGGTGGTAGTGAAAAGCAGGCATCCCATGGGTGGCAAGAACACCCAAAACTGTATAACTAATGCTACAACTGCAAGTTCTGGAGTGTGTTATTTTGCTCTTTATATGTAGTAGATGCAACACAAGTTAATTCTTCATTTTAAGTCAATAATATGACCCTGTAAAGCCTAAGGCTTGTGGGAACCATCAGGTAAGTGACCAAGTAAAGCACTGAGGTGACAAGTGAATTTGTACTCACTGCAGCTCAGGGAGAAGTGATGTTTCAAAAAATTTTAGTTTGCCTTTTTTTTTTTTTAATTGAAATTTACAGTTTCCTATTAGTGGGAAAAATTTGAAGACTTCGGAACAGCACCGTTCACAGGGAAAAAAATGCATTGTTTCTCAGGAATCAACTCCCAAAATTCCCAAAAGAGTACTCCCTGCCCTGTGCTGCAGGATTGGTAGGTCACCCTAGATTAAAGCGGCCTTTTCCTTTAAGTTGCTACAGGGTCACAAAGCCAGTAGTATATTAATACTTGTTTAAAATAAAGTGAAAAAGAGGTGGAAAACAACAAAGATGCATATAAAAAGGGAATACCAGCCTAAGATATTCCAGCCTATGACTGGGTTAAGAAGAAAACAGATTCAAATCATTCTGTCAGTTTTAAATCACCGAAGGAGGCTATCAGAACATAATTCACCATATATTATCCCCTTCATTTGTTATAGAGCAAGAGAATTATTTTTTTATGCACAATTATGGCTAAATCCCTTAATAGAAATACAGAGAACTAAAACAACTCTCTGCAAAATAAAATCAATAGCATTCCAGCTGTCCCCAGTTTTGAGTGTCGTCTGCCTTTATGTTAAATCAACAGTTCTCTTATCTGCATAGAGTTCTTAATACGGCTTACTTCTCAGAATGTTACCCTTTCAATTTCTCCATAAAAACTGAGAAAAGATTCCTTCACTTTGGCCAACAGCTGTGCTTTTTATATTGAAAAAAAATCACAGCCTTAGTTGTTACTGAATTTTACTTTTTCAAAAGCTATTACTGACTAAAACAATACACGAAAAAATGAAGAACACAAGTAAACATGACAAATATTATTTTCTAATAGCAATAATAACTGAGTAGTCCAGCCTTGAAATTAAACTGTACTTGTAAAGAAACTGCGCCTCGGAAAATGCAACAATTAATTCTGTCAGCTGGAGACTCAAATTGGTTCTCAGTCATCACTGTTATTAGGAATATAAAATATGAAGATGTTAACATTGATGGCTAATCACTGCAACAGACAGCATAGGTGTGCTCTTTTGCAGTCAGAGTAAAATCCATTTACTCAAATACAGTTTTTTGTATTTTGTTTTGTTTTTAAGTAACAGTTCAGTAATCCTCATGAAACCATAAGATCTCAGAACATCTTGGAAATCAGGATTTTTCTTCATGGAATTTCTAAAAAAAAGGAAAAAGATTTAATATAACTCATTAGAAGGCCAAATTTTTTTTTTGGAAACATAGTCTCTGTTGCCCAGGCTAGAGTGCTATGGCATCAGCCTAGCTCACAGCAAACCTCCAACTCCTGGGTTCAAGAGATTCTCTTGCTTCAGCCTCTCAAGTAGCTATGATTATAGGTACCCACCACAATGCCAGGCTAATTTTTTCTATTTCTAGTAAAGACGTAGAGATGGGAGTCTCACTCTTGCTCAGGCAGGTCTTGAACTCCTAAGCTCAAGGGATCCTCCCAGCTCTGTCTCCCAGAGCGCTAGAGTGATAGACATGAACCATTGAACGTGGCCAGAAAGAAAAACATTTATAAAGTTCCTATCCTGAATGATCCTATAGTACAATACTTTAAATGAAATTTTATCATATTTGTTCTTCCACAGACTTTTCTGACTCAACATTTTTCAGTGTTTCTTAAAGAAAGGAGAAATGAGACATGATCATATTCAACATATAGTACAGGCTTGGTGCCTGTGGCTCAAGTGGCTAAGGTGCCAGCCACATACACCTAAGGTGGCGGGTTCGAATTCCCAGCCCAGACCCGCCAAACAACAACAATGGCTGCAACCAAAAAATAGCCAGGGTTGTGGTGGGCACCTGTGGTCCCAGCTACTTGGGAGGCTGAGACAGGAGACTCACTTGAGCCCAGGAGTTGGAGGTTGCTGTGAGCTATAATGCCATGGCACTCTACCCAGGGGGAGAGCTTGAGGCTCTGTCTCAAAAAAAACATATAGTACAAAGGACTATTATGCACACTCATCAGATGTTCTATTATTACAAAGAAAAGAAGCTTACAGACAGAATGAATGCACAATATAGGTTGAGTATCTTTTATTTGAAATGCTTGGGACCAGAAGTGTTTCTGACTTCAGATTTTTTCAGATTTTGGAATATATACATATATGTAATGTGAAATCAAAAGTTCTCTTATTTGGGAGAGGACCCAAGTCTAAACACAAAATTCATCCACAGGTTCACGATTTCATGTACACCTTGAAAAGATATATCATAACTAAAGAGGGCTGGGAAGGTTTTTCCTTTGGGGATGGTAAAGGAATTGTATATTTGGGTTTTGACTGTGACCCATTACATGAGGTCAGATGTGGAATATTCCATTTTTGGTGTCACATTGGCACTCAAAAAGTTTCAGATTTTGAAGCATTTCAGATGGATTTTCAAAATAGGGATGCTTGACCTTATAATAATATGAGCATAAATGATCACTCAGAGTAATTTATGCAGAGTAAAGAAATACCATCTTCAGAAACACATATTTTAAAAGATTAGAAACTAAACTGCTATTATTTAAATAAAATCTTTAAGAAAAATAAAAATTGGGTGCTTTTTGACAAGCAAAAAATACTTACATATCCAGTTAAAAGGAACCAGTCAAGTTGTTTCCTTGGTTTTGCAATGAAACAAGCAAATCAATCTTTTCGATGTTCTGGTTAGTATTTATAGAGGATGCCAGTGGAGAATTCTCTGACATCTGCTGAGAAAGAAGTGTTGTCACAGGTGGCTGGCCTTCGTTTTGCGGTTGGCCTGGCTGACTTATGGCCATCAACTGATCTGGCAATGTAGTTGGTCCAGAAGTTAAAAGCTGACTACAGTCTGCAAAGACAATGAAAACAGAAGATAAACTCATCAGTAAAGATTCATAAAGAAGATATTTATTAATTGCTGATGAAAATTCATTACTGTGTTCAACTAGTATATTATTTAAAAAATTCACAGAATGGTACTAAAATTCATCTTAGGTTTTCTCTAAGTAGTATATAAAAATACATCTTTGCATAGATTATCAATCACTAAGTCCTATATTACATCCTTGGTATACAAGGTCTGACATTTAAGTTTGTGAACTCATTCTAAAAAAAGCGCTTATGTACCTTATTGCTGAATGCCAGAATAGTACTATGGTCACCTGTGAAGTACTCCCCTTGGGAAGCTATGCACTGATGTCAGTACCTAGTCCACCCTTCAAAGAAATTTTAGAACTCTTTTTCTGGAATGGTTATCAAAGGTATTGTCATATTACCCTTGATGTCCTAAATGTCACCAAAATGCCTTCCTTTTGATATTTCCTTTACCTTTGGGTAAAGAAAAAAAAGCTATTGGGGGCCAGAACAGGTGAATAAGGAGGGTGTCCCAATATAGTTATTCAGAAAAAAACTCCTTCACAATGCCATGTGAGCAAATACACTGTCATGATTCAAGAGCCATGTATTGTTGGTCAAGATTTTCAGTTAAGATTTTCCTATTTCTCTATCAATGTTTACATGCTCTGCTATGCTTCTCACAGTCGGCCAATAATTTTGATGCACAATTTGACAAATTTTTGCCATGTTTTCTTCAATTCTGCTAGTTACTGGCCATGCAGACCTCTCTTCATCAGTGACGCTTTCTCTCTTCTCAGAAAAATGTTTAATTGGCTCAGTGCCTGTAACACAGTGGTTAGGATGCCAGCCACATACACTGAGGGTGGCAGGTTCGAACCCGGCCCAGGCCAACTAAACAACAATGGCAGCTGCAACAAAAAATAGTTGGGTGTTGTGGTGGGAGCCTGTAGCCTCAGCTACTTGGAATTTTGAGGCAAGAAAATTGCTTAAGCCCAAGAGTTTGAGGTTGCAGTGAGTTGTAATGTCACGGCACTCTACCAGGGGCGACATAGTGAGACTGTCTCAAAAAAAGAAAAAAGAAAAATGTTTAATCCATTTGTACCCTCTGTTTTCTTCATGGCATTAGCCCCATAAACTTGGACTAAGTAGAAGTAGATTTCACTTCTACTCTTGCCAAGTTTAGTTTTTAATTATTATTATTATTATTATTATTTTGCAGTTTTTGGCCAGGGCTGGGTTTTGAACCTGCCACCTCTGGCATATGGGACTGGCACCCTACTCTTTGAGCCACAGGCACTGCCTTCTTGCCAAGT
>NW_003852442.1:13155805-13159499 GCF_000181295.1 Otolemur garnettii
TCACTCAGTAAGGCACTGCTACACATCCACATGAACACAACTGTGAGACTACAGATATAACAAAGTTATGAAACTATATCAAGCTGTTTCTATAGTACTGCCAACATTAAGGGCACAGTGGCAAGTTCACGAACTCAACTGTCAGAAAAAAAAAAAAATATATATATATATATATATTCCCTCATTAGTGCAAAGATGGATTTCCACTTCCTTAGAAACTGTTTACTTCAATTGGCTATTATCTGTCATTACTTCATTTCCCTTTTCAAGTTTATAGTTTAAAACAGCAAACAAACATTTCTATATATTACCATATATATCCTCTTTAAGTATGTAATATCACCATTTTAGATGTGAAAACTGAGGTCCATAAAAGTATATTTATACAAGATCACAAAATCTGTAAGTGGTAAAGTTCTAACTACAATCTGTGTTCTTAAAATGACTGTAACTCTCTTCCTTCTCATAATAATAATCTGACCATGTCAATTAAGCAATGAGAAATTAGAAAGAGGTTCTTACTATTCTGAATGCCAAATAAGAACATTCCTGAAGTCTGCTGAGATGAGGCAGGAGAATTCTGCAGTTGGTTCATCGTGCTTCCTGCAGTGTTGTGAAACAAAGTAGCCTGTGGTTGAGGTGAAGATGTGGCTCCTTGGATTCCAGGCATGTTGTTCTGAGGGGAATAAAGAGGAGACTGTTGCATGTCTTGTTGGTTTATACCGGTCTGCAAAGCAGACATGGATGCTGGAGAGAGGAAGAGTGTTACTTGTTGATCTTGAGAACTAGGTGACCCTTGTACCAACTGAATCTGAGGAGAGCTATGGAACAAGGAGGTCTGTGATGATTCAGACTGGGTAGGACCTGGGTTCTGAAGTGAGGAAACTGTGGACTGATTCTGAAATTGCATGGATTGCTGCTCTTGATTCATTGGGGCCATATTACTTTGTTGGTGAAAAATTGACTGGTTCTGTTGTTCCTGACTAGCCAGTGGATTTTGGTTTGGGTTGAAGATCATGTTTGGTGGTGGCTGCTTTTGAGATGTCATTGTAGCCATGGTATTCTGGTTACTGAATAAAATGTTCTGCTGCTGTTGTTGCTGCTGTTGCTGTTGCTGCTGCTGCTGCTGTTGCTGCTGCTCCTGGGATGTAGAGTTACTCTGCATGGCAACTATTGAGTGCTGTGACTGGAAAATTGTTCCTTGTTGGTTTTGAGGGATTGGATTAGGTGGAAGGGAACCCAGAGACACCTGAGACTGAAATAAACCTTGCTGGGATGGCTGTGCTTGTTCTTGGGAGAGCATAGTGTTCTGGATGTGTGATATTGGAGCTTGCTGTTGAAAAGCAGCTTGCTGTTCAGGGTTTGATGCTGATTGAAGTGGAGAAATTGAGTTCTGTGCTGCAAAAAATGAAATCTGTTCTTCTTGGGCCACTGTGTTAGTTTGAAGATTATTCATAGGACTCTGCGAGAGAAATATGTTGGTTGACTGCTGGTCTGGCGGAACTGAAGAGCCCTGTAACACAGCAATGGTACTTTGAGAGTGAAACATTGAAGGTTGCATTTGTTCAGAGGAGGTTGTAGAAGTTTGACTATGGACAATAGGATTTGGACTATGAAAGATAGAACCTTGTGTCTCCTGGGAAAGGTTCTGAGCATCAGCAATGGGATTTTGAGGATGAAAAAGTGGAGACTGTGAATGAGAAGACTGCTGCAAAAAATTCCCAGATTGAAGTGACATCATCTCATTACCCTGTGGGAATAAACCATTGCCTTGTTGCTGGGTACCACTATTCTGAACACTCATCATATTTTTTGTAGATGAAAAAAGGTTAACTTGAGGTTGATTGTCCCCACTATGTTGCATCTGGACCATAGTCTGAAAGACACTGTTCTGAATCTGTTTTGCTTGTGCTCCACTTTCTTCTCCATCTCCTGAACTTGATGTCTGAAACATGGTAGTGCCAGGAGTTGCAACCTGAGGTGTGGTGGTTGTAGAAGTTTCATTTCCAGAAACTGCAGGAGGAGAAGAAAACAATTCACATTGCATTTGCATGTCCTCACTGGTAGATAATGCACTCATCATGTGAGAAGTCTGCTGGTAAACTGGCGATTGCTGAAGGTTTCCATTTGCTGAAGCAGAAGGAGGGAATAATTCTGACTGAATCTGGGCAGCTGCCTGGCAGATACTCTGCTGCATCTCTATCACCATTGCAGCTGATGATTCCATCACTTGCTGTTGCTGTTGTTGCTGCTGTTGATTAGACAATGTGTTTTCAGCCTGTGGATGAACACTTTCAGCTCTTCCAGGCATTAAATTATCTGGTCTGGTATGGACTGTTGGCTCTGTTGAGGAAAACATTCCAGGGCTCACACTATTTTGAATTTGACTGACTTGTTGAAAAATGTCTGCACTAAGCTGTTCTTGAACATTCTCATTACCATCTGGAGCAGAAAATAAAACTGAAGATAACTGCTGTTGTGCCTCTAAAACTTGTTGGACCAAGTCAACACTCCCACTGCTGCTGCTAGCAGTACTGCCTGTAAAACTTCCTGCTTGCAACTGCTGAATAGTATTCTGTAGCTGACTCACACTATTTGGTGATGGAAAAATATTTGATGACATCTGCTGCTGTAAGGTCTGTGCTTGTTCTTGTAGTGGTGACTGCTGCTGCTGTTGTGATGCTTCAGTCAGCTGTGACAAATTAACCACTGTGCCATCTGACTGTAATACCTCTCTAGATTGAGATTCTCTGGTTTGGAACTGTGTCGCTTGCTGCAGGAGTGCATCGCTGTTGGGCAGCTGACTAGAACCAGAAACTGCTGGGAAGGTACCAGGCTGTGAGATGTCTTGCGTTTGGATAGTTGTCAGGGTCTCTGGGTTGAACACTTTGGGCTGAATCTGTTGCTGCTTTTCATTTTCCGAAGGTAAATGGGAAGATGATGGTGATGAAAAAGATCCATTTCCTGCTATGTTAGAGATATTTTCTAATGTTTGCTGAGTTGATCCAACTGCCTTGGTTGTCTAAAAAATTAAAAAACCCAATATGAATATATAAACATTAAATAAGCTCATAAGATACTTCAAAAATTATTGTTCAAAAAATATACACAGGACCAGTTTTCCACTCCATGTTATCATTTACAGGACAGTCACAAGACTATGCATCTCCATGAAAACATGATGCCTGATTATCATCGGGATATATACACAAACTTTTTTTTTTTTCAGACAGAGTCTTACTTTGTCCCCTTGGTAGAATGCCCTGGTGTCACAGCTCACAGCAACCTCAAACTTTTGGGCTTAAGTGATTTTCTTGCTTCAGCTTCCCAAGTAGCTGGGACTACAGGTGCCCGCCACAACACCTGGCTATTTTGAGAGATGGGGTCTCACTCTTGCTTGGCTGGCTGGTTTCCAACATGTGAGCTTGGGCAATCCACCTGCCCTGGTCTCCCAGAGTGCTAGGAGTACAGGCATGAACCATGGCACCTGGCCCAGTATATATATTTTAATTTATTTTTATTTTTATTGTTTTTTTTGAGACAGAGTCTCACTATGTCACCCTCGGTAGAGTGCCATGGCATTACAGTTCACAATAACCTCAAACTCTTTGGGCTCAAGCAATTCTCGTGCCTCAGCCTCCCAAGTAGCTGGGACTATAGGCGCCCACCACAACTCCCAGCTATTTTTAGAAAC
>NW_003852442.1:13159900-13164035 GCF_000181295.1 Otolemur garnettii
AGCCAAGGATATATATTTTTAAAATACTATAAGCAAAGATAGTCAAACAAGGAAGTAGATAATAATCAGGTATAGATAATGCTTTAGCAAATTAAGGGTAATAAGAACACATTAATTCTATGGTTCAGGAAGAAGAGATATCAAAATATCTCCATTTTGTGGCTTATTAGTAATATTATAGGGAGGGAAACAAGTCGAAATAGGGAGGAGGAGTTATGGGCAAAGACAGGGGGGTCTCTAATTCTGAAAATGCTAAAATTGCTACTTTCATTAACCCCCACATCCCACAGGTCTAGCAACATATTAATTCCTCCCTTGTCAGAATGTATATTAGCAGTCACTCTGCGTACAATTATGGTGAAATATAAAGCATTTACTTTGAAAAGCAAAATTCATTAAGTGCATCCAAAGCGTGCACACACACAAAAATCAAAGAAATGTGACAAGTAAAATACAGCAACTTTTATATGTGAGGTTAAGAGTTGGGGCACTAGTTAATATAGTTTACCTTAAAAATAGGGGAAGATCTTTTTTCAGCTGTTACTTCCATTGGAGTAACATCTTCACTCTTAATCATACTGCTTGATATGAGTGGAGTCATCAGGGCATTAGGAAGGATATTTACCTTATCTAAATTACATCCAGTAGTTTTCATTGCTGCACACACAAAAAAGAAAGGACAGTTTAAAATCACAAAATTATTAACAATTTCATTTTATAATTTGCTGACAATAGTCATGATTTAAATGCTTTTTTTTAGAGACAGGGTTTCACTACATTGCCCAGGGTGGCCTCAAACTCCTAGCCTCAAGCAATCCTCCCTCTGTGGCCTTCCAAAGTGCTGGGATTACAGGTATGAGCCACCACACCCAGCTCTAAATATCTACTTTCTGATGCTATGATAGTAGCATAAGATACCAAACTGGTCCATCAAGATGTACACTGCCAAGCTGGGCATGATAGCAAACACCTGTAGTGGAAGCACTTTGTGAGGCCCAGGAGGGAGGTTTGCTCGAGGCCCGGAGTTCAAGACCAGCTTGCACAAATTAGCAAAAACTTATCTCTACAAAAAATAAAAAATTTAGCTGGGCATATTGGTACGTGCCTGTAGTCTTAGTACTCAGAAGGCTGAAGCAGGAAGACTGCTTGAGCCCAGACTTTGAGGCTTCAGGGAGCTTTCTTTTTCTTTTGAGTCAGAGTCTTACTCTGTCATCCCAGCTGGGGTGCAGTGGCATCATCATAGCTCACTGAAACCCCAAAGTCCTGGGCTCAAGTGATCCTCCAGCCTCGGCCTCCTGAGTAGCTGTGACTACAGGTGCATGCCACCATTCCAGGCTAATTTTTTCTATTTTTTGTAGAGGTGGGGGTCTCATTCTTGCTCAGGCTGTTCTTAAACTCCTCCTACTCTGACCTCTCAGAGTGCGGCACTCCACCATGAGTAACAGAGTACAATGCTATATCTTAAAAAAAAAAAAAAGACGGACTTTTCCTTTTTTGAGATGCATTGAGAACCCCTGGTATAAACCTGAGCAGGTTAAATACTAACAAACTTAAGCCGTTCAACTATCAAGCTATAGCCCCAAGACTCTTCCAAATGCTGTGAATTATACTACTCAACACGAGTAGGGTATATTATAGGATACATCACAGAAATCTCCAGGAAGCTAATAAACCTGCTTACTTACAACTATCATACTTTCCTCTTAGCACGAGACTGCCGGGTAAGATAAAGGCTCAAGGCTTTTTATTTCAGAAACACAGAGTCTCATTCTGTTGCTCAGGCTTTGAAGTGCAATGATAGAGTCATAGCTCACTGTAACCTCACTGGGCTCAAAGGATCCTCCTATCTCAGTCTCGTAAAGCTGAGACTTATAGGCATACAGCATCACTTGTGACTAACTTCTAAATAACTTTTATTTTTAAGAGATAGGGTCTCTCTAAGTTGCCCAGGCTTGTCCTGATCTCACACAATCCTCCTCCTTAAGTCTCCCAAAGTGCTAGAACTACAGGCATGGGCCACTATGCCAGACCACTCCCCAAACTTTTCAAGAGTGATGAGATTGAGCACTTCTCTCAGCAAAGTTTAAGTTTCTCACCAGAAAATATCCCTAAGTAACTAACAAATTCTCCTCTTCTAAACTGAAGTTTTAGAAAACTTGAATTTGACAAGTAGGCACATGAACACATTTCTTAGACAGGACTTAAGAAAAAAATTTTGGTCAGAAATGAGGATTATTTTAGGTTTACATATTAAATTTCCAATGTAAAATGAGCAAGTATTTCCTATCTTTTTTCAATTTCATTTTCAGGAGTAGTTATGGATTAATACCAAGGACAGGCAACATTTAGCACATAACATAGATTCTACCACTTCTTAATATCTACTTTTTCTCCTTGATTCCATTCCGTTTGTCTTCCCTACTTGAGTCTATAATGGCACTAAACAGAGCCTACTGCTACTGCTAATGGCAGTTTTCCGGGTTGAGTATAGAGCCAAATTTTGATCCACAAGCTTGAGGCTTTGTAGGGAGAAATACATACTTCCCAGAAAACACGACTATTAAATTTCTTAATTAGGTACTGAGAAGAAATCCTAGTTGCAAAAAGGATTTTAAAATGGCAAATGATATATGAGTTAGTTACCTTATGTTCATCTAAAAATATTTGAAACTTAACCATCTTACCAGTTGGCTAAAAGCTTAATTCCTATGGAAAGTGATTTACATTGAGGGAGGGGAAATGCCACTTAATTTTAACATTCTATGGTTTATTATTATTCTATCTAAATAATTTGAGAAAATATATCATTTACTCATGAGTTATTTGAACCTGTTCTCACCTAAATTCTGACAATACCAATATATTTTAACAACCCAATTTTGATTGTGACAAAACTTCGGACCACAGGGCAGACATTTAAAAGTAGTCTAGGCCGGGCATGGTAGCTCATGCCCGTAATCCTAGCAATCTGCAAGGCTGAGGCGGGAGGATCCCTTGAGCTCAGAAGTTTGAGACCAGTACAAGCAAAAGCATGAGACACCATCTCTACTCAAAATAGAAAAATTAGCCAGGTGTTGTGGCAGGTGCTACTTGGGAGGCAGAAACAGTAGGATCTCTTGAACCCAGGAGTGTGAGTTGGTGTGAACTAGGCTGATGCCACATTACTGTAGCTTGGGCAAGAGTGAGAATATACATAAATAAATAAATGAATGGCTATCCCATAGGATACTTTGAAAAAGCATTAGTGTTACCTTAAGATGATCCTATAATATTCAATTGCTAATCTTGCTTTTGAATTTTATTATAATATGAACTGTGTAAAGCAGAAGTTTTATTGTTATTGCCTGGTGTATAGCAGGTAATTAACAAATGTTTATTGAACAAAGTAAGAAAAGAATGATTTAATCCTGCTTAGTATATTTTACTGTGGATTTTTTTGTTTGTGGATTTTTTCCTGTTAACAGAACTGGATTAATCCAATAAAAAAATAAAAATATGCAGAGTCTCTCTCTCTCTCTATGTGCATATATATATATTTTTCTGTAGAGACCGAGTCTCACTTTATCGCCCTTGGTAGAGTGCTGTGGCGTCACACAGTTCACAGCAACCTCCAACTCCTGGGCTTAGGTGATTCTCATGCCTCAGCCTCCTGAGTAGCTGGGACTACAGGTGCCCGCCACAATGCCTGGCTAATTTTTTTGTTGCACTTTTGGCCAGGGCTGGGTTTGAACCCGCCATCCTTGGTATATGGGGCCAGTGCCCTACCCACTGAGCCACAGGCGCTGCCCCAGAGTCTATATTTTTAATAATAGTATTTCTGATATAAAATTTTCAATATCTAAAGACAAGTTTATGTTACAGTTCAATTAGAAAGTGCATATGAATATCCACTGACTAGTAACAGATAAATGCTCTTATTATCTACACTATAGTGCTTATTATCATTTTTGTTATTAATGCTTATTTATCATTTTTCCCCCTTGTAGAAAGTGAGAATGGGTAGAATAAGTTGAACAAGAGTCTTTACTTATTCTTAGTTGACCACTGATGTCCATATGAAGATATAAGTCTTTCTATGGTCATATGCACAAACGTTAATTATTTTTATATTCCAATCTTATCTAAGTCTAGTCCT
>NW_003852442.1:13166378-13168372 GCF_000181295.1 Otolemur garnettii
TGTGGCTGGCGCCTTAGCCGCTTGAGCCACAGGCGCCAAGCCATGTCCAGTGAATTTAAAAATTTTTTTATAGAGAATAGTATTCCATTTTATATGTATACCACAGGTTGTTAACTATTCATGGGTTGATGGACATTTGGGCTGCTTCCATGACTTGGCAATTATGAACTGGGCTGCAATAAACATTCTAGGCAAATGTCTTTGTTGTAAAATGATTATTGTTTTTCTTTTTTGACACAGGGTCTCACTCTGTTTCTCAGGCTGGAGTCCAGTGGTGTAATCACAGCTCACTGTGAGTTCAAACTCCTGAGCTCAATTAATCCTCTTGCCTTAGACCCTTGTGCTTGGACCACAAGTAGGTGCAACCATGCCCAGCTGATTTTTAATTTTTTTTTTTTTTGAGAGCAAGCCTCAAGCTGTCCCCTGGGTAGAGTGCCATGGCATCACAGCTCACAGCAACGTCCATCTCCTGGGCTCAAGCGAGTGTCCTGCCTCAGCCACCCAAGTAACTGGGACCACAGGCGCCCGCCACAACGCCTGGCTATTTTTTTGGTTGCAGCCATCATTGTTGTTTGGCAGGCCCTGGGCTGGGTTTGAACCCACCACCTTAGGTGTATGTGGTTAGCACCTTAGCCACTTGAGCCACAGGCGCCAAGCCAATTTTTTTTTTTTTTATAGACAGGTTGGTCTTGAATTCCTGGGCATAAGTGATCATCCCACAGTGCTGAGATTACAGGTATGAGCTACAGCCTAGCCAAAATCCTTTTATTACTATAAATACAGCATCTAAAACCTTTTAAGTGTCAATTCATAATCTTTTTTGTTTGTTTGTTTTAGAAACAAAGTCTCACTTTATTGCCCTCCGTAGAGTGCCATGGTGTCACAGCTTACAGCAACCTCCAACTCCTGGGCTTAGGCAGATGTCTTGCTTAGGCCTCCCAAGTAGCTGGTACTACAGGCGTCCGCCACAACACCTGGCTTTTTGTTGTTGTTGTTGCAGTTTGGTCAGGGCCAGGTTCGAACCTGCCACCCTCAGTATATAGGGCCAGCGCCCTACCCACTGAGCCACAGGTGCCGACCCCAACTCATAATCTTGTATGAGAAATTTCATATTAGATTAGACTGTGTTCCACTCAGACTGATACGTATACTCTACAAAACCAGCATCAAGAGATCTTTTGAGAAAAGCTTATTATGCCTTGAAGTTGGTAAAGGATAGACCACAAACATTCCTGACTTTAATAGCTAACTAATTAATTATGGTATTATTTATCTAATTATGTTTGAATGGTTTTTGTTTAGATAAACCTTACACACCGAAGCTCAATGAATACTTTCAGAATCCTAGCTAAGTGACCACAGCAAATTATTTAACCTCTTTGGACATCTGGCTTCCTCATTCTATGAAGTAAGAACAGTTAAGTAATCTACCTCACAGAGTTTGGAAGATTAAATAAAATAATACTTGTAAAGAGCTTGGCAAATTGCCTAGCACTTAACGTATGTTCAATAAACATTATCTCTGGCTATCTACAGATTTGTGAATTTTCCTTCAGTTGAATCTTATCTTGGTAGTATATTTACTAGTCCACAATTCCTCACTAATCTATTCTGGAAACTGTTCATGGACAGAAATTATAATGGCAGGCTATACAGGGTGGGCATAAAGTTCATGTGAAATTTAAATTTAAATTTAAACCTGTATTAAACACATCAATATATGTGAGTATTGAATTTTACTACTAAAAGAAGAAAAAATCATTTGTATAAAAATCATATGTATTTGATCAAATTTATTAAGCATATTATGCCTCCTGAAAATGTAAATGAGTATAGTATTTAAATTTTTTACTTATTTAACTTATCTGAATTTAATATAAGTAAAAGCCAAAATTAAGATATATGTCATTATGTAACTGGCATTTTCATATGTAAAGGCACAAAAGCATCATATTGTACACATACAGCTGCATTAGAAACCTACTAACAGGCTC
>NW_003852442.1:13169383-13171613 GCF_000181295.1 Otolemur garnettii
CATTGCTGTTCAGCTGGCCCGGGCTGGGTTTGAACCAGCTGGCCTGGGTGTATGTGGCTGGCATCCTACCCACTGAGTTGTGCCCTACTTTATATATACTTTTAAGAATTTTAATATTGGGGAATTAAAAACAAAAACTCCTCTAACATAAGTTTAAAAAATTATTTCATATGCTGGATGAAGGGATATATCAAGTTGAAAAACAAGTTTGCATTCAGTTAAGTTAAACAAATATTTATTTATTTTACAATGTGGAAGATACCCTTCTAAGTGTTGTAAGTACTAAGGAAAACAGAATACTATGGTTTGCTAGAGAAAACATATAGGATCACCTACTTACAATTTTTAAGAAGAATCAAATTGGTACCTTTCATGGCCTCTTCAAAAGAGCAAGGTCTTGCTGGACTAGATATTTCCTTCTTCACATTTACATTCAAAGCACCAGCCAGCGCTATTTAAAACAAAAGACTAATGTATTTATTTAGATTTATTCACCCTAACAAACTTTGTATTTTAAAATCTTTAATTAGAATATTTTGTCACAAAGCATCATTAAGTTATTTTTTAACAGAAATTCTATATTGAGGTGAGTTTTTGTAATCAGCAGTCTATCCTTTAAATTCACCAGTCTCCAAGTGGGCACAGCATATGATCACTTACCAAAACAAAAACAACAGCAATTTTTTAAAATCTTTTTCATAACAGTATACATGTTGGTGATATCAGATGAACAGAAGACTGATATAAGAACATCATTTAAAACATATGAAACATACAAGAACACTAGCAAGAAAAAAATCCATCCATTCACCTACATAAATGATTTAAAAAAACAGTGATTCAAAAGCATTAGTCAATTAATGTTTAAGCTAAATTAAAATAAGAATTTTAAACATACTGAATCTATAATATTACGATCACTTTGGAAAAAAATCTTTGCTAGTATTAATGGAGAATTGCTAGGCTCCTTTATCTAGTCATATCAATTATTGTCTATTACGACAACTTTAAATTTAATGAACCTATGAATAGAGACCACTTCTAAATGATAAAGAAAATAAATGAATTCTTGTTTCAAATAACTATGTTAATTTTAAGTACATTCTAACTCCTATTTTTCAATAAATTTATTTTATATTTAATAACATGCCAAATTATAGTTATAATTATGTGAATAGAGACAAATTGTACATATGTCTTCTAAGAATAAAGTTAAATAACTTATCTTAGTATGCTGCCCATCAGATCCAACAAATGATTTATACATAATTGAATGGAAAAAAGATCAAATCAAACTCTTAGGCTTAAGCGATTCTCTTGCCTCAGCCTCCCAAGTAGCTGGGACTACAGGCGCCTGCCACAACACTCGGCTATTTTTTTTTTTAATAAGTCGAATACACAAAGATCATGAATACATTTATGCATACGTCAGGTACAATGTGTTGGGTTTTTTTATACAATCTGACATGGTTACATCAAACCAATCAACATAACTTTTGCCTCATTTACTTGATTATTGTGTTAAGACATTTATTTATGTTCTACACTTGACAGAATTGACTTGTACCATGGATCAATATGCTTCACAGGTGTGGTCCCACCTTTTACACTCCCTCTATCAAATCTCCCCCGTTCCCTCCCTTCCCACTCCATTTCTCTCTTTCATCCTGGGCTAATAGTTGTGCTCTATCTTTCATAACAAAGTGTGAGTAAATATAAGTAGGTTTCACAGAAGTACTGAGTACATTGGATACTTTTTCCTCCATTTTTGAGATACTTTACTGAAGAGAATATGTCCCAGGTCGCTCCATGTAAACATAAAAGAGGTTAAGGCTCCATCTTTTTAAGGCTGCATAGTATTCCATGGTATACATATACCACAATTTATTAATCCATTCATGGTTTGACTCTATTCCCTTTACTGTATTGCCAAAGAAAACGAAATATCTGGGAATGTACCTAACAAAGGACATGAAAGATCTCTATGAAGAGAACTATGCTTTAAGAAAAGAAATAGCCGAAGATGTTAACAAATGGAAAAATATACCATGTTCATGGCTGGGAAGAATCAACATTGTTAAAATGTCCATACTACCCAAAGCAATCTACAGATTTAATGCAATCCCCATTAAAGCACCTCTGTCATACTTTATGATTATTATTATTATTATTTTTTTAAGCAGAGCCTCAAGCTGTCCCCCTGGGTAGAGTGCCGTGGCATAGCTCACAG
>NW_003852442.1:13172552-13177511 GCF_000181295.1 Otolemur garnettii
CTCCTGCCTCTGCCTCCCAAGTGGCTGGGACTACAGGCACCCGCCACAGCACCGGCCATTTTTTGGTTGCAGCCATCATTGTTGTTTGGTGGGTCCGGGCTGGGGATTTGAACCCGCCACCTTAGGTGTATGTGGCTGGCGCCTTAGCCGATTGAGCCACAGGCACAGAGCCCTAGGCAGTGCTTCTAAGTTCTGTCTACCCAATAAGTCTAAGAGTACTCATACAGTCTAGGTATACATAAATTTGGGGATCCTGGGTACTTATACATGGCCTAGGGCAGTGGTTCTCAACCTTCCTAAAGCCATGACCCTTTAATACAGTTCCTCATGTTGTGGTGACCCCCAACCATAAAATTGTTTGAGGTTGCTGTGAGCTGTAACACCATGGGCACTCTACCGAGGGTGACAAAGTGAGGGAGGCTCTGTCTCAAGAAAAAAAAGGAAAAATTAAAAAAAATTCTAAATTCAAATCTGGCCTTCCAGGCTGTTTCAAAAGTATTTTGGTCAAAATAGGAGAACAGGAGATACTATATTTAATGATTTGTTAGTTTTATTTACAATTTTTATTAATAAATAGTTAGACTGTACTGTGTTTCCCCAAAAATAAGACACTGTCTTATATGTATTTTTTCTCAAGAAGACACACTTGGGCTTATTTTCAGGGGATGTCTCATTTTTATTAAGTATAATACAACAATCTACATTTATTCAAATACAGTTAAGTCATCTTCTTCTGGAACCTGACGGGGGAGCTGACCTTGTTGGTAGGGCTGGCACTAGTGATGCATGAACTTTTCCCTAGCTGTTTGCATGTGCGCAGTAGGATGCCTGCGACCACGGTTACCACATGCGCCCCGCACAAGTGCAAATGGCTCAGAGAAAGGAGCTGTGGCAGATAAAAGGTATTCCAGTCTTCCTTACCACTCCACACCGAAATGCGTATCTGCATAGCCACGCCCATCACTAGGTCTTATTATCGGGATAGGGCTCATATTTAACAAATGCATTATCCTGCTAGGGCTTATTTTTTGGGTAAGTCTTATTTTCGGGGAAACACGGTATTAGCAGTCACCATTTTTACTCCAACTTTAGACTATTAGGTTGGCCTGTTTTTAGCTACTATAGAGATATACTACTGAATTTTCAAATATTTGACCATAGTCCTTAAATGAATCAAAATAGCTTGTGTACATTAATGCATTTATGGGGTACAATGTGCCGATTTGATATACAATATGGAATGCTTACATCTAACTGATTAAAATAACCATCTCCTTGCTTACTTATTTGTTGGGGTAAGACATTTATCCTCTATTCTTAATAGTTTTGAAATGTATCATTGCATTATGCACATTAGGTGAGGTCTCCCCAAATACCCTGCCTTCTTCCGGTTTCCCCCCCTCCACCCCCTCCCTCCTTCTTTCTGGACTATAATTATGGTTTACCATTTGTATGAATGTGTACCATTTGTATGAATGTTATATACTGATTTCACAGTAGTATTGAGTACATTGGATACTTTTTTTTCCATTCTTGAGATACTTTACTAAGAAGAATATTTCAAGATTTTCTGAAATCGTATTTTGTCTCACGAACATCTCAAAAGATTACCATGTTTTATAAAAAAGTGAAATTGTGGGAAGGTTCTTTAATTAGCTATACCATAAAGGCAGAAACTCAGGCATTAGATCTTATTCGAAGCTTACATGCCATGTTTATTCAAACAAATTTTCTAAGAGTAATTTGTATTATGATGTACAGAATATGTGAAGGGGAGACTTGAAAGAACCAACATATGGTAATGATTACCTAAGTATGGCCCAAATTAGGCAATTACATAGCCTTTAAAGCAGAATACTTTATTTATTCATTTATTTTTTTTGAGACAGAGCCTCAAGCTGTCCCCCTGGGGAGAGTGCCATGGCTTCACCGCTCATAGCAACCTTCAACTCCTGGGCTCAAGCGAGTCTCCTGCCTCCGCCTCCCAAGTAGCTGGGACCACAGGCGCCCGCCACAACGCCCGGCTATTTCTTGGTTGCAGCCATCATTGTTGTTTGGTGGGTCCGGGCTGGATTCGAACCTGCCACCTTAGATGTATGTGGCTGGCGCCTTAGCCGCTTGAGCCACAGGCGCTGAGCCTAAAGCAGAATACTTTAAAGCTGCTTTATTTGGCAATTTACCAAAGGGAAATTTCTAATAATTACCATTTATCACTGAGAAATGAGGATTCTTAGTGCTGATGCTAAGTACTTTAAAGTCCTGAAGTTCTCTATGATTATTAAAAATAAACAACAACAAAATCTTGGTATTTTCAGGACAGCAAGACTTTAAGCCTATTCTCTGACATACATCTACTTTTTCTTCCCATGTAAGTGATGAAGAAGCCCATCAGGAAACAAGTTCAAATATAGTAATTACACCATCTTTTCCCCTACATCTACACAGGCTCCCGCTCTATATTCAATGTCAATATTAAGTAACCTCAGTTCCTACAATGCTTTCACTACCATTTATTTTAAATTGAATTTTTCTTTTTCTTTTTTTTTTTGGCAGTTTTTGGCTGAGGCTGGTTTTGACCCTGCCACTTCCGGTATATGGGGCTGGGCACCCTACTCCTTTGAGCCACAGGTGCCACCCTTAAATTGAATTTCCTTGGATTTTTGAGGCCTTTCTAGAAAGAAAAACAAACAAATATTCTGTCTTTAAGGGTGGCGCCTGTGGCTCAAAAGGGTAGGGTGCTAGTCCCATATGCTGGAGGTGGCGGGTTCAAACCTGGCCCAGGCCAGAAACTGAAAAAAAAAAAAAAAATCTGTATTTGAGTATAAAGCAATTTTCATTCTCCTATTCTTTCTAAACTTTGCCTTTTGATCCAAAGTTTTTACTTGTGATCTTTTATTCTAGAACAAATACCAAGAGGCAGTTCATTAGTGGTATACTGTGGCACACTTTGGTAGCAAACTAGTAAAAAATAACAAATGTTGCAAAATTCAGGCATGATTAAAAACAATACAGAGAATAGATAAGTTAGGTGATGGAAAGTAATTACCTAGGCTAGTTGATCCTAACTCTGTCCTAGCTACTATTTCCCTCACTTTTTGATGCCATGGCTTTCTTTCCCTGTCACCTTTTTCACCTTCTACCTCACTGGATCCTCAACTCTTTGAGAACAACATATCAATAAACCACAGATATGTAAGAACTGCTAATTCTGAAGTACTTGGGAGACTATAAGGAACTGAACTAATGGTAACCATAGCAGAAACCGAGCCTAGGTCAATGGACCATGCAAAGTATTTACATTTCCAAAATGTTCTCCCTACTTTTGCCAAGTAAGAGCTTTTTTCTTCTTCAGGCAACTAAAAGAAAGCAGGCAAATGACTTCATGGCCAAATGCCTTCTAAACTTGTAACATTTTGGTTAGTCTTGTTCCTTTGATTTCTAAAATATCTTACTTTACCTAAGTGTTTAAAATTTTATTTTAAATATTTACTTATCACCGGTCTTTGGTATTTTTTATTTTATCACTTATTGCTCCAGGCTTATCTCCAACCTCTCTCAAAATGTACTTTTATGAACTAGCCAAACTCAATAGTTAGCAATTTCCCAAAGTTGTCACTTTCACCTGTCTGCATATAAAAGGTACTCAATGAATGGTTACCCTTGGTAAGGAGTAACCTACAAGACAGCGTCAAAGAGTTTGACTTCACAGCATTCCTGACTTTTCTTTTATTATTGGAGTATACGGTAGAAATAATTCCCTTAATTTAAGAGCAAAAGCAGAATTTGGTGGCTATATTCTTAGGAAACAATGCTATCTCTAAAAGAAACAACTCATTGACACTGATAACAGCAACCAATTTTTTTGGTTGGCTGGTCTCTTCATATCCTTCCAAAGAACTAGAAATTAAGTATTTATTTTAGTTCGAAATTTTTTGTTGACATACCTGGATCTGGAGTGTAAGTGAAGGGCTGAACATCATGAGATCTTCCAGCATTAGTCACTACATAAATTCCCACTGATACAGGCAAAGTTATATGCTGGTCATGATAGGGAGGAACCTTCACAATAAGATGATTCTAAAGAAAAGAAAGGTACAAGAGTCAGAAAAGAAGCAATATTTAAATTTAAAATTTTTAATTAAGTACATTTCCTGTTAGCTGTCAAGTTTTGAGAGTCTGACTTAAAAAAGAATGCATTTTAAAGCTCAGGTTCACAGGCATCAGGACATTAATCTAAAAGTTGTTTTTAAGATAAAGACCAAATTGTCTTCAATAGCTTACAAGGTCCCTATCCTATCAACTTCATGTTTTCCTAGTAGTTTTTATTCCCACTCTATCCTTAGCACACTATACTGTAGGCACACTTGACCTTCTGAGTCCATTCTTTTAACATACTAAACTCAGTTTTACTTTAGAATCTCTATACTTGACGTTCTTTCCAAGTGTAGTATTTTTCCTTCACCCCCTCAAATGGCAAGTTCCTTACCCCATTTCAGGTCTTAAACAAAGGTCGGCTCCTCAGAGAAGCCTTCCCTAACCATTCTACTGAAAGTAACCTTTCCAACCTTACTACATGATATTCTTTATTTCCAAAATAGCACTTATCACTATTTAAAATTGTCCTAATTGCTTTTTTTGGGTCTCTCTACAACCACTAAGAACGTAAGCTCCATGAGGATGTAGGCTGTTTAATTCTTCACTCTACCTTCCCTATTAAGAATGGTATGTTGGCTCGGCGCCTGTGGCTCAAGCGGCTGGGGCGCCAGCCACATACACCTAAGGTGGCAGGTTCGAATCCCCGGCCCGGGCCGCTGAACAACAATGATGGCTGCAACCAAAAAATGGCTGGGCGTTGTGGCGGGTGCCTGTGGTCCCAGCTACTTGGGAGGCTGAAGCAGGAGACTCGCTTGAGCCCAGGAGTTGGAGGTTGCTGTGAGCGTGATGCCATGGCACTCTACC
>NW_003852442.1:13178711-13186463 GCF_000181295.1 Otolemur garnettii
AAAAAAAAAAAAAAAATGCATCGGCATTGATACAACTTCTAAGAAACTGAGTTTTGAAATTTGTCTACCTTTGTTCTACTTTTAAACTTTAAACCCTATGACTATGTCATGAAGCAGGTTATCTAGAATTAAAGAGATGGATGAACAGACACCTATCAAGTATCCTTCCATTTTTAAAATTATTTGGCAAACTATAATTAAAATTATTTTTGTGAACAACAACTTATTTCTTGGTATTTAGAAAGAGGATAAGTATCTAAAAATCAGATGCATATTTTACCAAAATACTTTCACATCAACCATTTGGGAGAATATATTTAAGCAAACTAATTTGAAACCTTTTAAAAAACCAAATGAACCTATTTTGGTACTAATTCTTCATACTTCCTTCAGTTTGAATCTAGAAATTCTTGATTTGAATTAAAAACTAGGTAAATTATGAATAGTGGTCAAATGTTGTTTTTAATACTACTCTCACATATTAGGAGCAATTAACTACTACTGGACTATGAGTACAATACATACAAAACATACAAAGGGCTAGGAGGCCTTTGCATTAGGTATGATGACCTTTGGGGTAAAAAAAAATAATATCTAAATTTTAATTTCTTAGAAAAACACGCTTAGATTCAAAATCATTTGTTTTTTTTCCCCAGCAGATAATTTTTCTCAAAGTATACAAGCAATTGGTGCTAGATATTTTTCAGTCCCTGAGGAGAAAATTACCAGTGCCACATTCATTTTCTAGTTGGGGATATAATCAGACTTGACCAAAGACACACTGTAAAATTACCATTTTGAAAACACAAAACCTCTAAACTCGTCCACCTTTGTTTAACCTAGATGTTCCCACAAAATCTGCTAAGGACCTTTTATGGCATTTTTTTTTTTTTTTTTTGGAGACAGAATCTCCCTGTGTTGCCCTCAGTAGAGTGCCCATGTGTCACAACTCACAGCAACCTCAAAATCTTGGGCTTAAGTGATTCTCTTATCTTTTAGCCTCCCGAGTAGCTGGGCTATAGGTGCCTGCCACAACACCTGGCTATTTTCTTGTTGCAGTTGTCATGTTGTTTTGCAGGCCTGGGCCAGGCTCGAACCCACCAGCTTAGGTATATGTGGTTGGTGTCCTACTCACTGAGCTACGGGTGCCCAGCCTCTTTTTTGGCATTTCTTTCCAGAATTTTCTTTCCAGGCTGGACATGGTGACTCAAGCCTGTAACCCTAGCCCTCTAGGAGGCTGAGGCAGGAGGACCCCTTGTGCTCAGGAGTTTAAGACCAGCCTAAGCAAGAACAAGACCCTGTCTCTACCATATATAGAAAAATTAGCTGGGCATTGTGGCAACCGCCTATAGTCCCAGCAACTTGGGAGGCTGAGGGGCAGAAGGATCACTTGAATCTAGGAGTTTGAGGTTGCTGTGAGCTAGGTTGATGCCATGGCACTCTAGCCAGTTTTGAGACTCGATCTCAAAACATAAAAAAAGAATTTTCTTTCTATATTTATATTCTATCTCCCCCTAAGCTATCTTTTAATGTATATATGTGTGTATAGACACATAAATGTTTACATATATTTATTTTTTAATATACAATGTTATATATAATTCATCTAAAGTTGTTAAAAGTAGATACACTGACCATGTACTCACCATACTTGATATCTATGAGATATTAACGGTATTAATTAATACAGAAGAGCCAAAGATTAAACAAAGAACTATTTCCCAGACTTCAACTGGGACTATGGGCATGCACCATAACACCAGGCTAATTTTTCTTTTTTTCTTGGTAGAGATGGGGTCTTACTCTTGCTTAGGCTAGTCTCCTGAGCTCAAGCGATCCATGAACCTTGGCCTCTCAGAGTGTTAGGGTTACAGGTGTGAGCCACTGCACCTGTCCCTCTTGGGTATCTTTAAATACTGTAGATGCCCTTTTTAACTTTTCTGTATAGGCTCGGCACCTGTGGCTCAAGTGGCTAAGGTGCCAGCCACATACACCTAAAGTGGCGGGTTCGAATCCCCAGACCAGGCCACCAAACAACAATGATGGCTGCAACCAAAAAAATGGCCAGGCGTTGTGGCGGGCGCCTGTCGTCCCAGCTACTTGGGAGGCTGAGGCAGGAGACTCGCTTGAGCCCAGGAGTTGGAGGTTGCTGTGAGCATGATGCCATGGCACTCTACCCAGGGATATAGCTTGAGGCTCCGTCTCAAAAAAAAAAAAAAAAAACAAAAACTTTTCTGTATAGACCAGATATTTTGTTTTCTTTTTTTTTCACTCTGGGTCTTGTTCTGTCATCCAGGCTGCCCCTAATAATATTTCTTTACTGACCACATCAAAGTTTCTTTTCTCTCAACACATTTTCTTTTCTCTAAATGTTAAATTCTTACTCCCCTCCGCCTTTAATATGATCTCTACAATCAATTCTCTAGGATACCTCAGCTTTAACTCCACTTTCGAGAAATCCCCTTCAGGGAAAAAAGAAAAGTTCTTTCCGAAACATATAATTTTAAAATGAATGAAATCACAGAATTAATGATAGATCATATTATGATTTAGTTTGTTTACATACTTGCTTGCAAAAACCCCAGGACCTCTAGATATAGCCACCAAATAAGGACATAATTCCTTTCCATTCCACAACATGTCTTATTTTTATGATTATTCTTCTTTATATCTATTGTAGCTGGCATAACTGCCCTGAAAAAAAGTGTTTTAAAAATGTAACTACCCCATGCCTCAAAGGGAGAGAGTGAGAAAGAAAGAAAGAGAGAGAGGGGGAGGGAGGGACAGAAGGGGAGAGAGAGGGAGGATGACTTGTTAGTATAAAATTCTATATGAAATACCAAGTTAAGACTATAATTTGTTGGGGATATTTTATTAATTTGTATGGCAAGTCTCTGGATTTGCAGAACTAGTTTCCTTATCTATAAATATGCATCATAAGAATAAGAATTGTAATAGAGCATTACAAGTGAGGGAGTTTACATTAATCTAACCAATTTGTCAAAAAACAAAACATATCAATAGCATACACAAGTATTACATAGATATATTAAGTTTCTGTCAGGATTAAAACTCTAGGTGTGCAAGAAACTGGTTGAAATTAGGGTTTGAAGGATGATCCAAATAAACAAATGGACCTTAGGCCATAAAGTCCTCTTTTTCTTTAAGGTGTATAAAAATGAACTAAGTTTTTCTTAAGTATCTATTAAGTGTTTAGAATACAAAAGAGTCACAATACCATGCCCCCAACCTCCAGAAATTCTCTGGAAGAAGCTACTGGTGGTTCACAGGGAGTGGGGACAGTCTGATTAAGTTATATAAGAAATGTCAGTGTTAGAAGAAGCCTCAAATAATCTAGCAAAAGAGCTTATTTTATAGATTAAAAAACTGGGGCACAAAAGTAACTTGTCTAAAATAATCCAGATTGTTAATGACAAAGCAGGCATTAGCATTTAAGTTAAGACCAGTCTGACAAGGAACCCTATAAAATATTGTCCATCGATTTATGTGACAAAAGAATGACTATTAAATTCAGAGTATAAACTAAAGAGTGTTTCATGAGGCTAGAGGAAAACTTTCTACACAGCATTAGTCTAGGTATTTAGGAAGCTCCACTTTATAGGATATTATGTATTAAAGAATTATCTTTACCTGGAGAGATGCCTGGTCTTTGCCCTTGGCTACTGGGAGGTAAATTCTAGGCCTTGAAATGTCCCGTCTGATAGGATTCTTTGTTTGAGGGCTTGGGCCACCAGACAGTCTAACAATGTGTTTATAATGGGAGTTTTAGAATGTGCCATATCTGTTTTGACCTCTGGTGGAAGTGAAGACTAGAAGTCAGCTACACGAGCAGTATAAAATCAAGTCTGAATAAAAACTCTGGATACCAAAAGTTTGAGTGAGCTTCTCTAGTTGGGTATTGTCTGTATATTTGCCTTCTAGTGTGTTGAGAGGGTAATGTGTCCCTGAGAATGACAAAAGCTTGGTTTCTGGGACCCTGCCAGACCTTGCTCTAGGCATCTACCCCTTTAGCTGGTTCTGATGTATATTCTTTTGTTGTAAAACTGTTATCATTAAGTATAGCACTTTGAAAGTTTTGTGAATTGTTCTAGCAAGTTATCAAATCTTAGGGGATAGTGGGAAAACCTGGATTTGAAGCCAGCTGTTCAAAAGGGGGGGGGGCGGCACCTGTGGCTCAGTGGGTGGGGCACCTGTCCCATATGCGGAGGGTGGTGAGTTTGAACCCAGCCCCAGCCTAACTGCAACAAAAAATAGCTGGGCATTGTGGCGGGCACCTGTAGTCCCAGCTACTCTAGAGGCTGAGGCAAGAGAATCACCTAAGGCCAGGAGTTGGAGGTTGCTGTGAGCTGTGTGGCGCCATGGCACTCTACCTAGGATGACAGAGTGAGAGTCTGTCTCTAAAAACAAACAAACAAACAAACAAACAAACAAACGAAAAAACAAAAGAAGGGGTGGCCTGGAGATATCTGACCTGGCATATAAGTGGTAGCAGTCTTGGCTGTGCTCTTAGCCTTGATAATGGAAATATATTGGATAAATAAAGTTTTATATGTTTTTATTAGGTTTTTTTTTTTTTTTGAGACAGAGTCTCACTCAGTTGTTCTGGGGTTGAATGCCATGGTGTTACAGCTCATAGCAACCTCAAACTCTTGGTTTGAGCAATCCTCTTGTTTCTGCCTTCCAGAGTGCAAGGATTACAGGTGTGAGCCACCATGCCTGACTTTATTAGTTTTTTTTTTCTAATGCACAAAGAAATAAAAACTAAATTTAAAACCCATGAAGGAATTATAAACTTTTTGGATAAACTGGCAATAGATTCTCCAGTTTGTGCCTCTTCATTCCTCTTCTTGTCTTTACGTACTCCTTTCTACCCCCATCAGCTCCTTAATACTAAATTTTGGGCTTTGAGTTCTGTCTCTGCTCTGTACATATTACTTCTCTGCATGTGCCTTCCATCTAACTTGCTCATAATTTGGCCTTCCCTTCTGTTAGTCTCAACTTCTATGAGTTGAGACTCTACATACTATTTCTTAAGTCAGGTCTTAATACATGTTTTCAAGCTTATTCTTTTTTACTTAGGAAAAAAAAGATGGTAAGGGCCTACATATCCACTTTCACTAATGAAAGTATGATAAGTGCTTCTAAATGCAAGAAGGTAACTTTTTGTAAACATAAAGCACCTAGTACATAGCAGATAATCAATAAGTTTCAGTTTCCCTTTGATATAACTATATAATAGGTTAATGTAATCTAAATCTTCAGAAAAAATTAGTAAAGAAACGCTTTCCTTTGAATTTGTCATTTTATCATGGATTTTTTTTTTGGAGACAGAGTCTCAAACTGTCGCCCTGGGTAGTGTCACAGCATAATAGCTCACAGCAACCTCCAACTCTTGGGCTCAAGTGAGCCTCTTACCTCAGTTTTTCCATTTTTAGTAGGGGGGATGGGGTGGGGGTGGGGGTGATGTCTCACTTTTTGCTCAGCCTGGTCTTGAACTTGTGAGCCCAAGCAATCCACCCACCTTGGCCTCCCAGAGTCCTAGGATTACAGGCTGAGCCACTGTGCTTGGCCTATCATGGATTTTTAAATTTACTTATTACTTATTTTTATTTCAGATTAATATGAGGTTAATATGAGGGTACAAATTGTGTTTGTTAAGTAGAGAAGAAATATTTTAATTTTTCTCTTTAAATTTTAACAATGGTGACATCTGCCCAATCTTCAAACATTTTAAAATAAAGAACTAGTCATGTCTAGTATTACTGGAATAATTCTATTTCAGTTAAAGAAACTCAAGAAAAAGACTTACTTATTTCTTTAAATTAGAGATAGGATCTTGCTCTGTCACCCAGGCTAAAGTGCAGTAGTACAATCCTAGCTCACTGCAACTTCAAAATCCTGGGCTGAAGCAATACTCCCAGCCTTCTGAGTAGCTGGGACTACCAGGTGCACACCATCACATATGGCTAATTTTAAAATTTTTTAAACAGATGGAGTCTTGCTACACTGTCCAGGCTGATCTACTGTGATTATAGGTGTGAGACACCATACCATGCCCAGCCAAGAAAGAACCATCAAATGATTCATATTGAGCCCATATGAAGAGGAAATTTAATATATTGATTAGGAAATTTTCAGAACAAAACAGAATAGTTCAGAGAGTAAACAACCAAATTACAAAAAGGCTTATATACCTGATGAAATAATTCCATGTCAATTTCAGCTTCTGACTTCCAAGAGTTTTCATCTGAATAAAATAAAAACAGTGACTTAATACATTTTGAACTTTTTTACCCTGTAGTTATGATTACATCAATAAAACCAAAATCTCTATGCCACTAATATGCCTACTTACCAGAAATATTTTCTTGGAAAATAACTTTAGTTCCTTTTAGAAAATTCTTGCCAATTAAAAATACTTCTTCCTCTCCTTTCACCGAACAGCTATGCAAGCTTTTCTTTAAGATTTCTGGCACTCCTGCTGGTTGAGCTGTGGATATACATAAACATTCTATAAAAAGAACCACCAACACTTACTTCTTACCTAAAATCAACTTGCAATTTTCCAGTTCTATGAGTTGTCTTTGTTGAAGAAGGGACAGTGACTATTTTGACAATAACACAATTATTGGAAAGGCTGTAATTCCTACCCCGCTGACATCAGGCTTAGTAGCCATGTGACTTGTTTAGATAATGAATCCTGAACCGAAAAGTAGCATGCCAAGTCCAAAGAAAAAAGCTTTAAGAACCATCACATGATTCTACCATTTCTGCTTTTGGTTCTTTGTTGCTGCAGCATCATTTAGCCTCTACCTATTGATTAAAAATAAGTAAGTACCCTATCTTTGTTAAATACAGGTTAAGTATCCCTAATCCAAAAACATGAAATCTGAAATGCTCCCAAATCCAAAATTTAATTGAGTATTACATAGTACCAGAGGCAGAAATTCTACACTTGACATATTATTTTTGTACTGTATTAATAGTATGTCATATACTATTTTTTACTGTTAAACACTTATATGTGAAAAAGTATGAGAAAATGGTAACCTATTGGCAGTATATAAATTCACAGTCAGGAATGATCATTATGCCAAATTTGTCTACTTGGGTGGCTAAGATAGTGACATTTTTGTTTTTGTTTTTTTTTTAGAGACAGTTTCATTTTATCGCCCTCGGTAGAGTGCTGTAGCGGCACAGCTCATAGCAACCTCCAACTCCTGGGCTTAGGCAATTCCCTTGTCTCAGCCTCCCTAATAGATGAGATGACAGGCACCTGCCACAATGCCCAGCTATTTTATTTTGTTGTTGTTGCACTTTGGCCAGGGCAGGGTGCAACTTGCTACCTGCTACCCTTGGTATATGGGGCTGGCGTCCTACTCACTGAGCCACAGGTGCCACCTGGCATTTTTGTTTTTTGATGGTTTAATATACACAAGTTATGTTTCATGTACAAAATTACTAAAAATATTGTACAAATTACCTTCCGGCTAAGTGTAAGGTATATATGAAATATAAATTAATTTTGTGTTTGGACTTGGGTCCCTTCCCCAAGATATCTCATTATGTATATGCAAATATTTCAAAATCCAAAAAACGTTAAAAATCTGAAACACTTTTGGTCCCCAGCATTTCAGACAAAGGATATTCAAAGTATATTTAAATGACATTTTCATTAGTATCTGGGAGTTTCAAAGAAATTATAAACATATATAAAAATATATCATCTGG
>NW_003852442.1:13187111-13189169 GCF_000181295.1 Otolemur garnettii
AGGAGTTGGAGGTTGCTGTGAGCTGTGATGCCACAGCACTCCACCCAGGGGGATAGCTTGAGGCTCTGTCTCAAAATAAATAAATAAATAAACAAATAAATAAATATTGTCTAGAACTCACAAAGTTAATGTATGAACAAAATAGAAAGGGCTATTGGTCATACACTAGTAAATATATATCCTTTTAAATGATGACTTTTTTTTATTTTTTCTTTTTGGAGAGAATTTTTGAAAAGGGGGTAAGTATGGGGCTAGAAAGTTTTTATTAAAGGAATAATACAAATTAGTATTATTTACTAATTTAAATAATAAATTTAAAAAATTTAAAAAATCAATACAAATAAGCAGTCAACACAAAACACAAAATACCAAAAGGTGTTTGAGTTGTTGGAGCACTGAGACATTAAATGAGGAAATTTTTAAACCAATTTATTTATAGGTCACTTTTTGGAGTACCATGGGAACTAGAAATTTGTTATTAAAGATATTCAAGAAAAAGAGGCAAATGCTGTTTTGATTAGAAAATAAAAAGTGCAAAATTATGTAAACATGTTACATGAACAAAATGAAATGCAAAGTCTATAACCTTTTCTCCCATTTTCAAACACTTTGGGAGAAATTCTACTTCACTGATGACTATAAAAAAATTTTTTTTTTTTTGGCGGCGCCTGTGTCTCAGTGGGCAGGGTGCCGGCCCCATATACCGAGGGTGGCAGGTTCAAACTCGGCCCAGGCCGAACTGCAACAAAAAAATAGCTGGGCATTGTGGTGGGCTCCTGTAGTTCCAGCTACTTAGGAGGCTGAGGCAAGGGAATTGCCTAAGCCCAGGAGTTGGAGGTTACTGTGAGCTGTAACTGATGCCACGGCACTCTACCGAGAGTGATAAAGTGAAACTCTGTCTCTACAAAAAAAAAAACCAAAACTTTTTTTTCCTGGTCCAGGTGCTGTGTATCATGCTTGTAATCCTAGCACTCTGGGAGGCTGAGGCAGGTGGATTGCTTGAGCTGATGAGTTCAAGACCAGCCTGAGCAACAGTGGGACCCTATCTCTACTACTACTACTAATAAAAAAATACTAGCTGGGCATCCTGGTGGGCACCTGAAATCCCAGCTACTTGGGAGACTAAGGAAAGAGAATGGCTTAAGTCCAAGAGTTTGAAGTTGCTGTGAGCTAGGACACCATGGAACTCTACCCAGGGTGACAAAATGAGATTCTGTCTCAAAAAAAAAAATGAACTAGGGGCACCTGTAGCTCAGTGGTTAGGGTGCCAGCCACATGCTCAGGGGTGATGGGTTCGAACCCAGCCCAGGCCTGCTAAACAAAAACAAAACAAATAAAAAACATTAGCTGGGCATTGTGGTGGGCACCTGTAGTCCTAGCTACTAGGTACGCTGAGGCAAGAGAATTGCTTGAGCCCAAGAGTTGGAGATTGCTATGAGCTATGATACTACAGCACTCTATGGAGGGTGACAAAGTAAGACTTTGTCTGAATAAAAAAAACAAAAAACCAAAAAAACCCCCAGTTAATTAATTTAAAAAACTCAAAAATTTTTTTCCTTTCTTATTTTTTTCTTTTTGTATATTAAAAGCGTAAGATAGCCAAATGAGGCCCTAAAGGTTTATATTTGTCTTCTACATATTTGTATTTATATTGCAAACAGAACTAGTCTGTTACTTTGAAGATAACTTTTAACCTTTTAAGAGGTCCTTTCTATTAAAAAGTTCAATGGATATTTAACAAGACAGATTCCACACTAAGCAGAACTAAAAGTAAGGATTATTTAAGTATTAAGTGTTTTATTTTTGTCTTTTAGTTCAGGCTGACTACTGAAAGGAATCACAGTGCTTAAAAATTATACAAAAACAGCAACTGCACCTTTTTGGTATTATAAAAACAGTAATACTTTAAAATATTTTTCAAATAATGGTCTTAAAAATAAAGCTGAAAAAATTAATGAATATCTGAATATTGAAAAATAACTAGGCTCGGCGCCTGTGGCTCAAGCGTCTAAGGCGTCAGCCACATACACCTAAGGTGGTGGGTTCGAATCCCCAGCC
>NW_003852442.1:13189352-13190353 GCF_000181295.1 Otolemur garnettii
AAAAAAAAAAAGAAAAAGAAAAGAAAAATAACTAAGCAAGTATTTCAACCTATCAAGAGAGAATTGATGAAGTTTTGTAATGTCTCTGAGAAGTACATATTTAATAGAAAAATTTAGAACAGGGCGGTGCCCGTGGCTCAGTGGGTAGGGCGCCAGCCCCATATACTGAGGATGGAAGATTCAAACCTGGCTCTGGCCAGCTAAAACAGCAGTGGTAACTGCAACAAAAAATAGCCAGGCACTGTGGCAGGCACCTGTAATCCCAGCTTCTTGGGAGGCTAAGGCAAGAGAATCACCTAAGCCCAGGAGTTGGAGGTTGCTGTGAGTTGTGATGCTACAGCACTCTACTGAGGATGATAGAGTGAGACTCTGTCTCTACAAAAAATAACTAAATAAATAAATAATTTAAAAAGAAAAAAGAAAAATTTAGAACAAAAAATCTACATTTGATCATGTAAATCACTAACCATGCTCAAAATTAAAAACTTAAGAGGGGGATAGTTTTTTCTTTTTCTTTCTTTTCTTTTTTTTTTTTTTTTGGATATAGAGAGTCTCACTTTGTTGCTCCGGGTAGAGTGCCATAACGCCATAGGGCACAGCAACCTCAAACTCTTGGGCTCAAGTGGTCCTCTTGCCTTAGCCTACAGAGTATCTGGGACTACAGGTGCCTGCCACAACACCCAGCTGTTTTTGGAGGTGTTCCACCTGCCTCAGCCTCCCAGAGTGCTGGTATTACAGGATGAGCCATCATGCCTGGTCAAGAGGGGGATAGTTTAATTAACGAAATTATCCTTAAGCTGTGGGATAGGTAGGAGTAAAAGAAGTAGAAACTTCTTAAATTCAGAGTCAGATTGAATTTAATCATATTTAGATACAATCTAATATATAATATATATAAGAAAGCTATGATTTATTTTGTCCCATTATAAGGAGGATAAATAGGCTCCGCGCCTATAGCTCAACCGGCTAAGGCGCCAGCCACATACACCTAAGGTGGCGGG
>NW_003852442.1:13190617-13197295 GCF_000181295.1 Otolemur garnettii
CCAGCCACATACACTGGGGCTGACGGGTTCGAAACAGGCCAAGCTTACCAAACAACAATGACAACTACAACAGAAAAATAGCTGGGCGTTGTGGCAGGCACCTGTAGTCCCAGCTACTTTGGAAGGCTGAGGCAAGAGAATCGTTTAAGTCCAAGATTTTGAGGTTGCTGTGAGCTGTAAAGCCATGGCACTCTACTGAGGGTGACATAGTGAGACTGTCTCCAAAACAAACAAACAAAAAAATACATAATTTTTTTTTTTTTTTTTTTTAAGATTTGAATCTCACTATATTAGCCGGGCTGGATTCAAACTTCTGGGCTCAAGCCATCCTTCCACCTCAGCTCCTGGGAGCTGGGAATAAAGTTATGTGCCACTATGCTTGGCTGAAAATTAGTATTTTTTTTTCAAGACTGAGTCTAACTCTTGTTGCCCCAGGCTAGGGTTCTGGGTAGCTCACTATAACCTCAAATTCCTGGGTCCAAGTGATCCTCCTGCTCCAGCCTCTTGAGTAGCTAGGACTGCAGGTACCTGACATAATACATCGATAATTTTTCTCTTTTTAGTAGAGATGGGGTCTTGCTCTTGCTTAGGCTGATCTCAGAATTCCTGAGCTCAAGGGATCCTTCTGCCTCAGTCTCCCAGAGTGCTAGGATTACAGGTGGGAGCCATCATGTCCAGCTGAAAATTGATAATTTGATAGAATAATATAAACATATATACCAAAACAAAAAACATATATACCTGTGTCATCTGGACAACTCTAAAGATGTTAAGAATGTAAAAGGGGATGATACTTTCATTCCCTTAAAAACAAACAAAAAGACAAAGGAGTCCATGGCCACTGTTAAATCAACAATCAGAAGTAGGAATTTTTTTAAATCCACAAAGCACAGCATGAATCTTGGCATTAAGCCTTCTTTCCACTGAGGGTCTATGGATGGAAGATCAAGTATCTGTTTCCTCTCCTCCCTTCCGCTTTTGTCACCTTTTGGCCCCATTTTCCTTTACCTCTCTCTCTCATCTTCCTGTTTCCTTCCCTCATTCCAAATCCAACCTTTCTTACTAGCCTATTTCCTTTTCACTTCTCATTCCACTTTATTTAAATCTGGCAAAAAGTTTATATTCATGGAAATAAATTCAAACCAGAAACCCATAACAGAATAAACATGTTTATTTTTAGTTTTTAAATAAAAAGATCTTCTGAGTTGTTTCTCTGTACATTATTTATATGATTATTCTTCCTCTTCCTCTATATCCACTCCTCACCCCCAAGTTTAAATATAAGCCTCAAGCTCTCTAAGGTAGTCAGGATAAAACTCTAATTCTTTTGCTCAATACATAAGTCTCTCTTTATGAAAGAGATCTTGCCTAGCTCGCTAACCACAAATCTTACCACTTGTTCATGTCTTTTTGTTTTAATTACATCAAATTCTTTCTATTTATAGTAGAACCTTTGTAAGTTGACCACACAAAGGACTGTAACAAACTGGTCAACATAAGAAGGTGGTCAACATAAGGCCTTCTATACTGTAGTGCATGTCCAGTCTATGAAAATTAGGTCAACTTTAGGAGATGATCAATGTAGGGAAGTGGTCAATTATGGAAGTTATACTGTATTTTATTTTTATTTATTTATTTATTTATTTTTTGAGACGGAGCCTCAAGCTATCCCCCTGGGTAGAGTGCCATGGCATCACGCTCACAGCAACCTCCAACTCCTGGGCTCAAGCGAGTCTCCTGCCTCAGCCTCCCAAGTAGCTGGAACTACAGGCGCCCGCTACAACGCCTGGCCATTTTTTTTTTTTTTTTTGGTGCCAGCCATCATTGTTGTTTGGCAGGTCCAGGCTGGGGATTTGAACCCGCCACCTTAGGTGTATGTGGCTGGCGCCTTAGCCACTTGAGCCACAGGTGCCGAGCCTATTTATTCATTTTTTAGAGACAAGTCTTGCTTGTTGCCCAGGCAGGGCTCAAGCAAACCTCCCATGTCAGCCTCCTGAGTGGCTGGGATGATAGGTGCATTTGCCATACTGGGCTAATTTAGAAAACAACTGAACTGTAAAGATGAGGTTTCTATATTGCCCAGGCTGGTCTCAAACTCCTGGTCTCAAGTGATCCTACTGCCTCATTCTTCCAAAGTGCGAGGATTATAGGCCTCAGCCACCATGTCCACCCTAAAACCCTCTTTAATTCCCTCCACAGCATCATATCCTTCCAGGGAGTATATATATATATATACTGACACCCCACCCCCGCAGAATGACCTTCTTCTAAATTCCATTTTGCCTGGCTTATAGCATCCACTAGAGATATACAGTATCTTTATATAATTTAATAATGCAATTGGAAATTTACTTGTCTCTTTTGCTCCCCTTGCCTATTGAACTACATGCTCTTTATTTCCAGATTTTGGGTACTTGTAACAATCCATTAAATTAACTTATGAAGCTCTCCAAAAACAAACATGTTTTAGATCCACCTTTGGAAATTGTGATTAATTGGCATGACTTTTTTTTTAAATGTACAATAGGTGATTCTAAACTATTCCCAGGACTGAAAAGCACTGCATTTGTAATAATTCATGTTGAATAAATGAGCAACTGAATGGGCAATGAGACACTATTTTGGTATCAGAACATGGTATGGGCTTGGTGCCTGTAGCACAATGGTTATGATGCCAGCCACGTACACCAAGGGTGGTGGGTTTGAACCCACCCTGAGCCAGTTAAATAACAATGACAACTGCAACAACTACAAAAATTAGCCGAGTGTTGTGGCGGGTGCCTGTAGCCCTAGCTACTTGGGAGGCTGAGGAAAGAGAATCACTTAAGCCCAAGAGTTGGAGCTTGCTGTGAGCTGTGATGCCATATCACTCTATCCCGGGCCACACAGTGAGACTGTCTCAAAAAAAGAAAAAGAAAAAAAGAACATGGTACGGTTTCTCTTAACTAGGTGGCAGCCTCCATTAAGTGTAATTATTTAAAACAAAAACAAAACAAAAAACCCCACAAACTCATCTGAACAATTTCATAATCAGCTAAAATTTGAATGTAAAACTTTTAGTACATCACATATTATTTTTAAAATTAGGCCAAATAGGCAGTGTCTGTAGTTCAGTGGATAGGGTGCCAGCCACATACATGGAGGCAGGCATTATGGCGGGCACCTATAGTTACTTGAAAGGCTGAGGCAAGAGAATTGCTTAAGCCCAAGAGTTGCAGGTTGCTGTGAACTGTGAGGTCATGGCACTCTACCCAGGAAAACAGCTTGAGACTCTGTCTCAAAAAAAAAGCCAAACAAAGTGACTGAAGAACAGAGACAAAACAGTGATCAAGTTGAATCTGAAACAAAGAACTCATATGCCTCTAATATTTTCATAAAAATGATAGTGATAATGGGACAAGTATAGAGAAATGTGAAAAAACAAAATAGAGGCTTGCTGCCTATAGCTACGTGGTCAGGGCACTGGCCACATGCACCAGTGCTGGAGGGTTCAAATCCACCCTGGGCCTGATAAAACAACAAAGACAATAACAACAAAAAAAAATAAAAGTAGCTGGGCGCTGTGGCAGGCGCCTATTGTCCCCGCTACTGGAGGCTGAGGCAAGAGAATTGCTTAAGCCCAAGAGTTTGAGGTTGCTGTGAGCTGTGATGCCACATCACTCTACCAAGGATGACACAGTTAGACTCTGTCTCAAAAAAACTTCAAAAACCTAAAAATAGAACACAGTTGTCCTCAGTGAGTCATAAGACAGAAATTCAGTGAAATGTTAAACAAGAAACTGTCTACCATATGACCCAGCATTTCCAGTCCTAGATATCTACCCGAGAGAAATGAAAACATATATCCATACCAAAACTTATACCCGTATGTTCACACCAGCTTTATCTACAGCTGCCAAAATGTGGCAATAACTCAAATGTCCATTAATGGATGAATGGATAAACAAAATATGGTATACATTTAAAATGGAGTATCACTCACCCATAAAAAAGAATGTGTACAGGCTATAATATATATAAAACCTGAAAAAAGGTGAGTATAAAATGTCAAACAAAAACATCATATATAATTCCTTTTTTCTTTTTTTTTTTTTAAAGACGGAGTCTCACTTTATTGCCCTTGGTTGAGTGCTGTGGCGTCACAGCTTACAGCAATCTCCAACTCCTGGGCTTAGGTGATTCTCTTGCCTCAGCCTCCCGAGTAGCTGGGATTGCGGGCTACTGCCACAACCCCCGACTATTTTTTTGTTGCAGTTTGGCCGGGACCGGGTCTGTCATTGTTGGTACATGGGGATGACTAAGCCACAGGCGCCACCCCCATATAATTCCTTTTATATGAACTGTCCAAATAGGCAAATTCATAAAGATAGAAAGTAGATTATGGGGACTGAGGGGATGAGGGAATGAAATTTAGGCTTTACTTTATTTATTTATTTTGCTGTTTTTGGCTGGGGCTGGGTTTGAACCCGACACTTCCAGCATATGGGATGACCACCCTACCCTTTTGAGCCACAGACACCTCCCTAGGCTTTATTGTTTACTAATGGGGTTTAGGCTTTCCTTTGGGGATGGTAATAAAAATATTCTAAAATTATATAATGGTGGTTACAAAACTTTCTGAATATACTAAAAACTACTTGTACAATTTAAAAGTCTGAGTTTTATGGTATGTGGGTTATATTCTCAGTAAACCAATTATAAAAGTGATATATAAGAGACAAGGCATGAATCTGATTTATATACAAATTTAAAATTAGCAATTAAATGCCTATATGTCAATATTTTTCTAATAAATTATACACTATATAATATGTTCCAAATGCATCAAAATTAAATCCTTCCTATATTCTACAGTACATACCAGCTCAAAACAATGAACAAAAATCAGATAGCTCTTTCATTCACCATGTCCTACTTTGAATAAATAAGACCTATTCTCTCTCCTATTATATAAAAAGCGAAACAAATCATTTCTATTCTATTAACATCATAGAGTTATTGGAGCAGATGCGATAAAGTAGTATATTATTAGTGGGAAACTCCATTAGAACAATACTCACTAGGGAGTAAGAATGACTTGGAAATTGAAAATAGGGCTTGGGTATAAACAGCCCAGCCTTTCTCCTTTCCCTCCTTTGCATTTGCCTATCAGCATAAAACATTTTCTTCATGAATTTTTAACATATATAATGGTCAGAGGTCTGTAGTTTGTCAGTTAATTTCACTTTATTTACCTGGCAACAAAATTAAAGGTTTTAAATTTTCTAAAATTAGTGAGTTTTGCTTAAGTGTTAGATTAGATGAACAAGAAAAGGTATTAATTTTAATACTACTAACTTTTCATTGTAATACCTCATCTCCATGTTGTACTCCAAGATTTAGAAAGTCCTATGTATGTTGAGGTCAAATAAATATTCCTAGCCAGGCTTGGTGGTGGCTCATGCTTGTAACACCTTTGGGAGGCCAAGGCAGGAGGAATCCTTGAGCTTAAGAGTACAATACCAGTCTGAGGCTCGGCGCCTGTGGCTCAAGTGGCTAGGGCACCAGCCACATACACCAGACCTGATGAGTTCGAATCCAGCCCAAGCCTGCCAAACAGCAATGACAGCTGCAACCAAAAGATAGCTGGGCATTGTGGCAGGCACCTGTAGTCCCAGCTACTTGGGAGACTGAGGCAAGAGAATCACTTAAGCCCAAGAGTTGGAGGTTGCTGTGAGCTGTGATTGCACAGCACTCTACCCAGGGTGACAGGTTAAGGCTCTGTCTTTAAAAAGAAAAAAAAAAAAGAATACCAGCCTGAGCACAAGCAAGCCCCTGCCTCTAATAAAAATAGAAAAATTAGCTGGGTGTTGTAGCACACGGTATAGTCCCAGCTGAGTTAGGAGGATTACCTGAACCCAGGAGTTTGAGGTTGCTGTGAGCTAGGCAGACTCCATGGCACTCTAGCCTGAGCAACAAAGTGAGACTCTGTCTCAAAAAATAAATAAACAAACATATAAATATTCCCATTGGAATAGGAGTTAGACATATAAGAATTTGAGAAACTGAGATGAAAATATCAGCTTTACTACTGATAAAGCTATTAGAGAATAGGACTGGCTTCTTTAATCTGGAATTACATATACCAATCCACCTAGTCAAGCAGCCTTCTACAATTACAGACTTCTTACCATCTGGCAAAGAACAGTCTAATTCTATGGTCCCCAACTTCCATGAAGATCAACTAAAATTAACATTTTGAACACAGAATGACAGATTTTTTAAAAAGTAAATCATTAACCCATTAGAAAAACTATGCAGATCAAGAGACTTAGACTCTTCTGTGAATGTTTAAATCTAATTGATATTCATAGAAATTGCTATTAGCAATATTTAAACTAGTTACAAATGTATTAAGAAAAAACTCATTTTACATGAAATTCTATGCAAATAGTAAAAATAAATAATAAAAGTATTATTTAAACTTATTTGCATATTAATTATTCTAGCACCTTCTCTTCTAAAAGAGGCACAGGAATCCTCACTACAAAGTTATCTTTTTTTTTTTTTTTGAGACAGAGCCTCAAGCTGTCCCCCTGGGTAGAGTGCCGTGGCTTTACATCTCACAGCAACCTCCAACTCCTGGGCTCTAGCGAGTCTCCTGCCTCCACCTCCCAAGTAGCTGGGACCACAGGCGCC
>NW_003852442.1:13197315-13199128 GCF_000181295.1 Otolemur garnettii
AGATTTTCCTTCCCTCCCTCTTCCTGTCCTCCATTTTATCTAGTTTTCAATCCACTTTGACAATAATTTTTTTTTTTTTCCTTTTTTGAGATAGAGCCTCAGGCTGTCACCCTGGGTAGAGTGCCATGGCTTCACTGCTCACAGCAATCTCCAACTCCTGGGCCCTAGCGAGTCTCCTGCCTCCACCTCCCAAGTAGCTGGGACCACAGGCGCCCACCACAACGCCCGGCTATTTTTTGGTTGCAGCCATCATTGCTGTTTGGAGGGCCCGGGTTGGGGATTCGTACCCACCACCTTAGGTGTATGTGGCCGGCGCCTTAGCCGGTTGAGCTATAGGCGCCGAGCCTATCTTTTCTTTTAAACAGCTTCTCAAAGCAGATGGGCAAGATAAGTGATAGACAATTAAAGAAATAAAAAAACAGGGTGGTGCCTGTGGCAAAGAGTAGGGCGTCAGCCCCATATGCTAGAGGTGGTGGGTTTAAACCCAGCCCTAGCCAAAAACTGCAAAAAATAAATAAATAAATAAATAAATCCTACCTCTTCATAATAAATAGTTAATTTCAAAAGGAAATAAAAAGGACAACATAGGTATTCATGTTGTCCCCTAATACAAATTAAAATCTACTTTCTAAATTCATAAAAAGTCTAAATTACAGAACGTAAATCTCCTAGGTGGAGGAAGTAGTTCTCCAAACAATACTTACATATTGTAAGCATAGTTCTAATCACACAGAAGCCACAACTAGGATGAAGTGGACTGTTCAAATTTGCTTTCAACACTAATTTATGTGATTGTGGTTTCAATATAGCACAGAGGCTAAAAGTAGAGGCTTTGTTTGAATCTTGGTCTTGCTATTACTACCTATATGATCTTGAGGAAGTTATTTAATCTAAATTACAGTTTCATCAACTATAGGGAAGATTCAGATTGTACTATAGGTTCAATCTATAGAATAGAATCCATATAAGGTGATGATTATATGATACCATGCTTATAATGTAGTTAGCACAATCCCAGGTACATAGCCATAGTTCAAAACTTGGTAGCTACAATTGGCGCTTCTTAGGACTATCTTCTCCACCCCAGACACAGCTTCCTAGGGAGATACCCCCATTTGCAACACAGACACATATAATCATTAATAGTGATAATTAACAATAATAACAGCAGACGAAAATTTTTAGAAAAATCAACATTTTCTACTTCTTCTATACATTTTTTTCCTCTGAAACAGTCTCACTGCTGCCCTGGTGCTGTGGCACCAGCCTAGCTCACTGCAACTTTTAACTACTGGGCTCAAGTGAACCTTTTGCGTCAGTTCCTCAAGTATCTGGGACTACAGGCACCTGTCACAATGCATGGCTAATTTTTCTATTTTTAGTAGAGCCAGAGTCTTACTCTTGCCAGAATGGTCTCAAAATTCTGAGCTCAAGCAATCCTCCACCTCCACTTCCCAGAGTACTAGAATTATAGGTGTGAGCCACCTTGCCCCGTTACTTCCTTTTTTTTTTTTGGAGACAGAGCCTCAAGCTATCTCCCTGGGTAGAGTGCTGTGGCTTCACAGCTCACAGCAACCTCCAACACCTGGGCTCAAGCAACTCGAGTCTCCTGCCTCAGCCTCCCAAGTAGCTGGGACCACAGGCATCTGCCACAACGCCCGGCTATTTTTTGGTTGCAGCCATCATTGTTGTTTGGCGGGTCTGGGCTGGATTTGAACCCACCACCTTAGGTGTTTGTGGCTACCACCTTAGCCACTTGGGCCATAGGCGCTGAACCTACTTCCTTTATATTTTCTACCTTCTTTTTTTTTTT
>NW_003852442.1:13199336-13200792 GCF_000181295.1 Otolemur garnettii
GAACCCGCCACCTTAGGTGTACGTGGCCGGCGCCTTAGCTGGTTGAGCTATAGGTGCCGAGTCTCTACCTTCTTTAGCTGGATATATTCATACTTTAACAATACCTTAATGAAACAGGAAAGGAGGAAATGAATGAATGAAACTAATGAATAAAGGAGAAACCCAACTGAATAAAGCAGGCAACCATTCCTCAGTCCCTGCTGAAGTAGTATGATCTGAACCATCTCTGCTAAATCACCTCCTGGCACTGGCCTTCAGAGAGTGACTACAGTCATGCTCACACAAGAACCACATATGTCACTGGGCGCAGTGGCTCATGCTTGCAATCCTAGCACTCTGGGAGGCTGAGGCAGGCTGATCACCTGAACTCGTAGGTTCAAGTGAGAGGGAGACTCCGCATCTAAAAATAGCCAGGTGTTGAGGCAGGTGCCTACAGTCCCAGCTACTCAGGAGGCTGAGGCAAGAGGATCACTTGAGCCCAAGAGTTTGAGGTTGCGGTAAGCTATGATGCCATGGCACTCTACCCAGGGCAACAAAGTGAGACTCTGTCTCCAAAAAAAAAACCCACATATGTCCCACTAAAATTGGAACCCCATCCTAATAATGGAACATACCATAAACTGCATTTGAAAAATTAAGCACCTTAATTAGAAAAGCCTTATAATTCAATGAACCATCTGCAGATTATTCATTCTGTCTCTATCTGAAGATAATAGAACGGACATGGAATCTACAAACCTTAAAAACAGTCTCTTTATAAATAAATATTACCTAGAAAATGGTCTAAGGAAATACTAATATAAAACCAATTTTTTTTTTAGAGACAAAAGTCTCACTTTGTCGCCCTTGGTGAAGCGCTGTTGTGTCACAGCTCACAGCAACCTCCAGCTCTTGGGCTCAGGCGATTCTCTTGCCTCAGTCTCCAGAGTAGCTGGGACTAAAGGTGCAAGCCACAACACCCAGCTAAAAAAACAATTTTTTAATGATAATAAAAAATAGAAAAATCCATGTAAGCTCTCTTGAGATCAGAAAGATCTTTCTGGTACTTTCCTTTTAAAATGGGAATGTTTGCTAAGCTAATGTTTAGCTATAAAAATTCCTGATACGAATTAAAAGAGAAAAATTTGATTTACAAAGGATGAATAATTGGACAAAACTAAGCTACGATTAAATAATAAAGGCTCTGTGACTATCGAAGGAATAGCAAGGTCATAATATCCACAGCAACCCAACAGGAAATGCAACTGAATAAAACAACAATTCTCTTTCGCTCTTTTAAATTCAGGTATACATTATAAAAAAGCAATGTCAAAGAAAATAATAATTCATAATGAATATCTCAAGAGATGTATAAAAGGAAACTTTTTCGTATTTATTAGTTGTAATAATAATCATTAGAGAGAAACTAGAATTACAGTGAGTCACACAACAACACAATTGAGTTTAAACATAAACA
>NW_003852442.1:13201157-13202259 GCF_000181295.1 Otolemur garnettii
TTGCAGCCATCATTGTTGTTTGGCGGGCCCGGGCTGGGGATTCAAACCCGCCACCCTAGGTGTATGTGGCTGGCGCCCTAGCCGCTTGAGCCACAGGCGCTGAGCCTCATTCCCATTTTCTAACATCACACTATAATACCATAATTTATATTCAAAACTTCCAGCAGGCTGTTCTTTGCAAAGTTCTGCTTACCTTACTCTTATGTTCTAATACAAAACAGAATTAGGTCCAGGACAATTTACCATAAAGTGAAAATGCTTGGAAAACCTTTGGCTATGCAATTTACATTACTTTTTACATCAGTATATGATGATAACAGAAACTACAAAATGCTCTACACCTCTGAATTTTATTCCAATTACTCACTTTTAGTTTAATTTAGAAAATATCACTACTACTCTAAAATATTAAATACTTCAAATTTTGCTGATCACAGCTATGAAACATCTAAAATTTAGAGATGTTGAAAAGATTAATAGAAAACAAACAAACAAAAAACCTCCCTAATTTGATATCTCCATATTTTCTTACTTACTACACAAAATTGGAGAAGACGGTGCTTGCAGTGTCAGAGTGGAGCCATCTTTCCTTATGATATTAACTCGAAAAACCAATCTGGCCCGGGTGCTTTTTTTCTTGGAACCAGCAATTCCTATTCTGGCTTCAACATCAGCATTTCTCAGTTTTAATATCCCTACGCAGTCCACCCTAACAGAGAAAAATATATACAAAGTAACATTTTATTATATAAATAGTATAATGTTTTTAACCAACAAGTTTCATTTTTTAAAAATTTGCTTATTATTTGAATATGTAATATAGCAGTCATAAAGTTCCAATTTCAAGAAGTACAAAAGGGTAATCTAAACATTCATTGTTCTTTTGTTTGTTTGTTTGTTTTGAGACAGAGCTTCAAGTTGCTGCCCTGGGTAGAGTGCTGTAGCATCACAGCTCACAGAAACCTCCAGCTCATGAGCTCAAGCGATTCGCCTGCCTCCACCTCCCAAGTAGCTGAGACTACAGGCGCCTGCCACAACGCCCAGCTATTTTTGGTTGCAGCCGTCATTGTTTGGCGGGCCCAGGCTGGGTTCGCACCCACCA
>NW_003852442.1:13202279-13203278 GCF_000181295.1 Otolemur garnettii
CCTCCCAAGTAGCTGGGACCACAGGCGCCTGCCACAACGCCCAGCTATTTTTGGTTGCAGCCGTCATTGTTTGGCGGGCCCAGGCTGGGTTCGCACCCACCAGCTCAGGTGTATGTGGCACTTGAGCCACAGGCACTGAGCCACATTCATTGTTCTTGATGATGTAACCTTTTGTTTATAATACCAACAATAAGGAAAGAAATAGTTTTTAAAAATCACTATTTTAAAATCTGAATTACAAGAGGCTTTTAGTTTTTTGATTGCTAAATCATGCTAAATACATGATTTAGCCTCTTTTCTTATAGCTCATTTAGATAATAAAATAGAAGGAATTTTAACTCTTAAAAGAATTAGTAACTGTCCCCTCCCCCAAAGGATGGAATACTACACTGGTATTAAAAAGGATATTGTAACACTGAATGATATGGAAAAATGCTTATTATATGTTAAGTAAAAAGGAGGTTATAAAACAATGGGTATAGTATTTTCTTAATTTTGCCCAAAAAAGGCTGAGAGATAGTCTCAGATTTTAATGACTAAAGATAGTCATTAAAATAGTGATGATTTCTGGGAAGTTGGTTCTTTTTTTTTTTTGGAGACAGAGTCTCACTATGTCACCCTAGGTGAGTGCTATAGTGTCACAGCTCACAGCAACCTCCAATTTTGGAATTTAAGTGATTCTCTTGCCTTAGCCTCCAAAGCAGCTGGAACTACACGTGCCCGCTACAACGTCTGGCTGTTTTTCTGTTGTAATTGTCATTAGCTTAGTTGGCCCGGGCTGGGATCAAACCTACCAGCCTCAGTGTATATGGCTGGCGCCATAACCACTGAGCTATGGTCACCGAGCCAGGGAAATTGGTTCTTAAAAGGCTCATTTTTAGCTCTTTTTTCAGTCTGTTTTCAAATTTCTTATAATGAATAAGTATTATTTATAATCAGTAGATCATCTCTTCCTCCCCCATTGTATACATTTATTTTAATAATTTTTATTTATTTTTA
>NW_003852442.1:13203677-13205364 GCF_000181295.1 Otolemur garnettii
CCCGCCAAACAACAATGACAGCTGCAACCAAAAAATAGCCGGGCGTTGTGGCGGACACCTCTGGTCCCAGCTACTTAGGAGGCTGAGGCAGGAGACTCGCTTGAGCCCAGGAGTTGGAGGTTGCTATGAGCTGTGATGCCATGGCACTCTACCCAGGGGGATAGCTTGAGACTCTGGCTCAAAAAAAAAAAAAAAAAAAAAAAATTTTTTTAAAGTTACCAGTTAAAAAATTAATCTTTACTAAGTATTTCTCAAAATTCCTCTTTTCTAGTTAATCTTTTACCAATCTATTCAAAATGGATTTCAAAAGAAAACTGAACACTGACTAGAGGAAACTCTTAAGCAGGAATCCAACACCCAAATAATTAGAACATTGATCTATCCAGTACCAATTGCTGTTATGGTTTAATTTTAGGAATCAAGGTCCTTCATGAAAGGATTAAAGAAAATAATTTTTAAAATTCATACCATTGGTTCAGTACCCACAGCACAGTGGTTACACACCAGCCACATACACTGAGGCAGGTGAGTTTGAACCCAGCCCAGGCCAGCTAAACAACGACAACTGCAAACAAAAAACAGCCGAGTGTTGTGGCAGGTGCCTGTAGTCCCAGGTACTTGGGAGACTGAGGCAAGAAAATCACTTAAGCCCAAGAGTTTGAGGTTGCTGTGAGCTTTGATGCCATGGCATGCTACCAAGGGCAGCATAGTGAGACTGACTCAAAAAAAAAAAAAATGAAATTTAGGAATACAAATCAAAATGTAATTTTTAATTTCAATGTTAATGTTATAAATCCCAATAAGAAAGTTTTCATAATTTTCTTAAAAGCCAGAATTCTACTTGCTTTTAGTTTCTCTGCCTTTTACCATGGAAATTCTTTAGTAAAGTATGAAATTTTTTAGTAATGTCTTTTTTAATATTTAAAACATTTTAATAAAATATTCAAAATATTTTTACACATTATGAACTGAACATTTTTCTTGCCCACCACAAAACTATAGTATATAATAATAAAAAAATTCTTACTAAGTACTTACGCCAGTGTCATGTTGTTGCTAGGATCAAGGCCAACTTCAATAACAGTAGTGCCTTCAATGTCTACTTCTTTGCAGGGAGTTGTATTTCGTCCAGTTACCCTGCAGGCCTGATAAAATCCATGTGGTTTTACTCGACCAGAGTCATTACCCACAAACACTTGCAACACTACTGGTTCATTATGGCCTTCCAGCTGAAACCAGAAAACATGCAGCAGAAACATTAATTAGCTTTTCAAATAATCTAACTGTAAAATCAAATACAGTAGATTTGCCTCCATTGCTGACTACCTCCTTAAGTTGACCTAATTTTCCTATGAGTTTATGGGACACACACCATATGTACTTATCAATACAGTAGACTTAGTTCCTTATGTTCACCACCTCTATATTTTGACCAGTTTGTTACAGTCCCTGGGGTAGTCACTTATAGAGGTTCTACTGTATTTAAGACTAAATTCTGGCTCGGCGCCTGTGGCTCAAGTGGCTAAGGCGCCAGCCACATACACCTAAGGTGGCGGGTTCGAATCCAGCCTGGGCCACCAAATAACAATGATGGCTGCAACCAAAAAAAAAGAAAAATAGCCAGGCCTTGTGGCGGGCGCCTGTGGTCCCAGCTACTTGGGAGGCTGAGGCAGGAGACTCACTTGAG
>NW_003852442.1:13205728-13209679 GCF_000181295.1 Otolemur garnettii
GCTGTGATGCCACAGCACTCTACCCAGGGGGACAGCTTGAGGCTCTGTCTCAAAAAAAAAAAAAAGAAAAGAGAATCCCTTAAGCCTAAGAGTTTGAGGTTGCTGTGAGTTAGGACACCATAGCACTCTACCAAGGGCAAGAAAATGAGACTGTACCTCAGGAAAAAAAAAAAAGTACCTGAAACAGTGCCTGGTACATGAAGGGAGGCAGTATTTGTTGAATGACTAAATAAACTTCTAAGGTCAGTTAATTCATTCCCTATTATAGTTAGGCAATTAATATAATATTTCTAGCCAGGTATGCACTTAGACAAAAACATAAATTAAATCAGGGCAATTAGGTTAAAAATACTGACTTCAAACTATCAAAATGTTTGGCTAGACAAATATTTAAACAAAGCATAACTTAAAATTTCTCACTTGTTATTACGTATCCTGGGTTTGAGGGAAGGGGGATAGGCTGGGGTGGTGGGTAGCAAAGAGGGGTACATGTGAATAACATGACTATTACCCAACTTTAAATTAAAAATGGTCTTGGCTAGTTTCCCGATTCTGAGTTTCAATCATAATTTAATTCAAGTATAAAATGAAAGGTAGTCCAACTGTACTCCAATCTTAAAATATTATACTCCAATCTTAAACTATCATTCTTCAATCTTGAAATATTATTCAATTAATACATTTATGTGCACTATGTTTAATAAGAACCCATCATGTGACTAGCCAAAATTCCTGTTTAGTGTTTTGCAAGGGATAGGGAAACTTGTTAAACATCCCCCACCCCATTTTTGGGTTTGTCTTCAAAGAGAAATATTCTTTATAACAAGATATCCCAGGTGCTGAAATTTAAGCCCCCTCCTTTCACTTTTAGTTTGATTTCTGAAAAGATTAAGACTCAACTGGTAACCTATTACATAAATTGAAGACTTAAGTCTCAACCAATTCTTTTCTAATAGTCCTAATTACTTTAGCCATTTCAAAAACCTTATTTTCAAAATCCTTAATAATTTCTACAATGTTTCTTTGAAGTCACTTTAAATTTATTCTTAAATATTAATTTGGAATGAATTTAATTCAAATACCAACTACGGGGAAGAAAATTCATAATTTAGAGATATTTTATTTTTCAGAACATATTCTCATCTCTCCTTTCATTTAAACTAAAATTCAAATGACTTGAAAGTAACAATACTTGCCTTATGGTCTAGTCGGACATTTACTTTTTAAAAAATTATATATAGCTAGTAATTCTGCCCTACTGTTTAGGCAGCTTTTGCTGATTAAAAATAAGGAAATTATAGAAAATTATTTACGTATTACTAAATAAAATAATTACCTTTACTGTAGGAAAGCCTTGCTGTGTTCTATCTTTTACTGAGCCACGGCTGCCCTCAGTCAGGTATCGAGCTCGGTGCTGGGTCTCAGGTTGTACAACTATCTTCAGCTCCTTTCCCTCACTTTTTACAGGATATTGTCCACACAACATAGGGCTCTTCTTTACGCCAGTTCCTTTTTGGTTTTCCAATGTCCTGAGAAATCAAGCACAACACGGAGGTAGTATCAAAAAGAGTTTTCCACAAAAGCCATCTAAGATAAAGGAAGAAACAGAATAGGCAATAACATTAAAAACAATTGCTTAGCTTGCTGGCAAAATTAAATACTGCCTAAAGGAAGATACATTTTATAAACAAAATAACTCCAAAAGTTTTATAACAAAATTTAACTCTATGATGCAAAAATAAAAACGTTGGACAGGAAAGAGAAAGAATGCATACGAGTGGTAGGAGGAAAAGAGGAAGACTGAGTATAATAAACTGGGAATAACAGGAAAGAATAGTTAATGTCACTGTAACCTTTCACACTGCACTTCAGTCAAAATAAAATTTAAAAATCACACACATATGTGAGTTTCATATAAAGCTGTAAGATTAACTGCTATTATCTTCTAATCAGATTTGCAAAGCAAAGGAAAAAAAGCAAGGATAGAAAACCACTCCCAGGCCTAAAAAACCAAATGAAGGTATATATAGTATATTGCTTTAGATATCTTTTTCAGTAAAGCAAACTGAAGAAAATTATAATAAAAGATCACTGATTCAATTTTTACTGGGCAATTAACTTACTCTAAACAATCATTCCCAGAAATGTGATTTTTAGAGTATTTTTATTTGTGATTAAATAATTGAAGCCCTCAATAAAAATTTTATAATCTGGGCTTCTTCACAACACCAGCAACCTAACTTATTTTTTTAAGTTGTGCTACTAATACATATTTATTTATAATACATTTCCTATATATGTGTGCTCAAAGAGAAACAATATCTTTTTTTTTTTTTTTTTTTGAGACAGAGTCTCAAGCTGTCCCCCTAGGTAGAGTGCAGTAGCATCACAGCTCACAGCAACCTCCAACTCCTGGGCTCAAGCGAGTCTCTTGCCTCAGCATCCCAAGTAGCTGGGACCACAGGCGCCCACCACAGCACCACAACACCTGGCTATTTTTTGGTTGCAGCTGTCATTGTTGTTTGGCAGGCCCAGGCTGGATTTGAACCTGCCACCTTAGGTGTGTGTGGCTGGTGCCTTAGCCACTTGAGCCACAGGCACCGAGCCGAGAAACAATATCTTAAATGAAGGTTAGGACTTCAGAGTAGCACATTTAATCTGTAAAATAGCTGAAGCACTGCAAATACATAATAAAAATGTGTAGAAAATAATGCTGCTAGTTTTCCTTTGAGCAACATGAAATGGATTTAAACCTATACATTTTGAAATAGTGTCAAGGACTATAATGTCTTTTCTGTGACTTTCTTAGTCCTAAATTTTGATTCATAGTAAAGATTCAGGAATCAGATGATTATGGACAAAATCTCCTCTAAACCCAATGGGGTTCCAGGAGGAATAGTATGACTTCAAGCAGCCTTAAACTTGGCTCTAGTGTTCACTCCTCCAGCTGTAACAAAATTGTTGTCTCAATTACAAAAAGAGAGAGAAAGCACATGTGCAAGGCAGGACCCTCAAAAGTAGTAGAGATTGGGCTGAACTCCATGGCTAGGAAACAGGCAGAAGAACAGAAGAAAGAAGTAATGGGACTAGCACAGGAATGCAGTTAAGAGAAAAATTCTCAGGCCAAGTACTGTGATTAATTATCTTCATATTCTCTGAACCTGTGTGGTTTCTGAAACATAACAGGAGCCGAAGAAATGTTTGTTGATAAAAGCAAAGAAGAAAGGAACGAAAGAGAAAAAGAGAGGTAAAAAGGAGCTTCTAAAATAGTGAGATGAGAAAAGTCCAGACTGGATAAGAAATGCCATTCATGCAAATTGTATATAATTCAGTCAAAGATTACCTGTGTAAATAATTTAAAAGGCCCTAAAAGAATAAATTCTGTTGGCTGAGTGTGGTAGCTTATGTCTGCAACCCCAGCACTCTGAGAGGCCAAGATGAGTGGATTGCTTGAGCTCAGGAGTTCAAGACCAGCCTGAGCAAAAGCAAGATCCCATCTCTACTAAAAAAAAAATAGAGAAACTAGCCAGGCACTGTGGCAGCCTGTAGGCCCTGAGGAGGGTGAGGCAAGAGGATTGTGTGAGCCCAAGAGTTTGAGGTTGTTGTGAGCTGTGATGCCACAGCACTCTACTCATGGCAATGAAGTAGGACTCTATCTCAAAAAAGAAAAGAATAAGAATTCTATGAACAAAAGTATCAAGTTGATGCTGAAACAATGGACAATAAACCCTATTTTTCTTTTCACAATTCTGGGTAGAAATTCAAACATTTGGTCTAAATATCTGAAGAGTGTGCAGCTCCTCAAATGTGAAATTCTACGTGTATGATATTCTGTTTTATACTCATCTTAAAAATCAAAGCAAAACTATTCATTTATAGAAACTATGTATAAATAGTCCCCAAATATATATATATATAGGTTCTAAAAGAAAATACAGTAAAATGGTAATA
>NW_003852442.1:13210840-13213341 GCF_000181295.1 Otolemur garnettii
GCCTCACTCTCCCACAGTGTTAGGATTACAGGTATGAGCCACCATGCCTGGCCTTCTAAAATGAAATTTTGAAAAGTCCTTAAAATTATTTTTATTCTACAAGTTTAAATGTAAAAATGGAGTACATACATATTTAGATCTATAGACATGTAAAGCGATTAAAACACCAACTAATTCTTAGAAAAGTCATCATTCAAACCATTAATTCTTAAGGCAGGATGGCTTAAGAAACAACAAATTAGCAGTTAGTTAACAGGGGATTTTACTCCTAAATGACAACTAAAAAGTAAAATCTACTGTTGCAGTATATTCCATTCAGAAGTCTTAAAGTGACATTCTAATTTATTTGTGCTGCACAATTTTTCTAGTTCTTCTAGTTCTCTATGTCACAAAAAAATTTTCACTAAAAATGCCTAAAATAGGTTTTATATCCAGCTGACACCATATCTTAGCTTCTAGAAATAGCTAGCTCAGCACATTGGGACAAGTGATCCTCAGGGTATTTAGCTGAAGAATTTAAGAATGATATGGCCAGGAATACTTAAATATCAAATTTTTAGTTATATTTAAATGCTATTTTCTTTTTAAAAATATATATTATTTTTATTTTAGATTAATATGAGAGTATAAACCTAATAGGTTACTTAAAATGCTATTTTTTATCCACAGACTATCATGATTTCTATGTGATACACCTTGAAGATCAACAAACTGCTATGTACATCACATTTGAAAGTATATTTTAAAAATATGTAGCATTACATAAATTGCAAATTTATGGCACTTTATAAATCTAAGGCTATAAACCTTATCTCTCAAATCATTTTAAAATTTCTTTCATGTTTCTGATATCTTTCTCATCATTAAAGAACACTGGCTTTTAGCTTGAGATGCTCTGAAAAACTGTTTTTAAGGCCTATTTTTCTATATATTCACATAAAGTTTCATCCATTCCTCAGCACAATTCTCATGAGTTCAAATCAAATTTTAAACTACTTCTGTCATTCCCATATACTAATGCCAAATTTTTTTTTTCTTCTCTCCTTTTTTTTTTTTTGAGATACAGTGTTACTGTCACCCTGGGTACAGTGCTGTGGCATCATACCTCACAGTCACCTCTAACACATAGGCTCAAGAGATCCTCTTATCTCAGCCTCCTGAATAACCGGGACTACAGATACCTGCCACAACCCCAGATGAGTTTTTTCTGTTTTTAGTAGAGATGAGGGTCTCGCTCTCGCTCAGGCTGCTCTTAAACTCCTGAACTCAGGCAATCCACTCATCTCGGCCTTCCAGAGCGCTAGGATTATAGGCATGAGTCACTGAGCCTTGCCAGCCAAATATTTTTTCATTATCTTGAGAAGGTAGGCATTTCTTCTGCTGCTTAATAGTTTCTGCTTCATGAATTATTTCATGAAAAATTTTGTTTTAACCAATGTCATTATACTTTACCTATGTAACTTCAAGTTATTTCTAAGATACATCTCTACAAAAGTAGAAGCAGAAAAAATATAGTCAAGATCTCTTTAACTAGCAACTGCAAACACAGTGTTGATTATCTACCAAGTCAAAATTTTATTTGCTCTTAATTTGAATGAATCTTTAATATCTGTTTCAACTATGATGAAAATCTCTCATCTGGAACTTTATAAAAGACTTTCTCCCTTGAAGCTGAAATAAACATATAAATGTATTTAATAACATTCATGAGCCTTTAAGATCTGTGCTACTAGTCACAATTAATTAAGTATTCACCTGTGGTTTTTATTATGCCCTACTTTATATGTAATAGTTCTACAAATATTATGTTCTAGAATTCTTGACTTTGTTAAATGGCAACATTTTAGGAAAGGGTATATTTTGTTTTCTTCTAAGTAATTTCCTAAGCTGGATTTTCTAAAACTGAAAAGCATTTAAGTATGATTTTTATTTAACTACATCATCTGAAAGGAGTTTTAAATGAAAGTAGTAAAGGAAGTAGTATAGAATAATTATTTCTTTTAATAGATGTTACTTTAAAAATGTACAGAGGGAAGTTTTAAGGACAAGTTTAATTAGGCATACAGAATATTTTCTACAATATTAAATCAGATCTTTAACTTAAAAAAATAAAAAAGATTTCATCAAGTAGTAAAACAATCTAAAGCTTCATGACTGCTTCTTACGATAATCTGAAATTGTAGGAGATCCTGGGTCAACTAAAGGATCACACCCTTATCCCAAAAGCATTCTCAAAATCCAGTGAGTTAAATTTCAATAATGTATCCTGAATATACTGTAGGAAAACAGAATTTAAAAGTCCAGCAATTGTTCAGGTACAGTGGCTGTATCTGTAATCCTAACACTTTGGGAGGATTAATTGAGACCAGGAGTTCAAGTCCAGCTGGGACAAGAACAAGACCCCCACCCCATCTCTACAAACAAACAAAAAAATTAGGTGGGCATTTTGCTGCATGCTTGTTGTCCCAGCTACTCAAAAGGCTGAAGCAGAAGGATTGTTT
>NW_003852442.1:13213361-13225072 GCF_000181295.1 Otolemur garnettii
GCATTTTGCTGCATGCTTGTTGTCCCAGCTACTCAAAAGGCTGAAGCAGAAGGATTGTTTGAGTCTAGCAGTTGGAGGCTGCAGTGAGGTATGATCTTTTTTGGCTGTGAGGGCGAAGTGGTAGGTTGAGGCCAGGAGTTTGAGATCAGCCTGGGAACAAGACCCCCCCCCCCATCTCTACAAACAAACAAAAAAATTAGGTGGGCATTTTGCTGCATGCTTGTTGTCCCAGCTACTCAAAAGGCTGAAGCAGAAGGATTGTTTGAGTCTAGCAGTTGGAGGCTGCAGTGAGGTATGATAATGCCACTGCACTTTAGCCTAGGCAACAGAGTGAGACCCTATCTAAAAAAGAAGAAAGTCTAGCAATTAAATATTACAATGAAAGTACTAAAATTTAAAGTTAAAAATGTCTGGCTCAGCAGCTAGGGCGCCAGCCACATACACCAAAGCTGGTGGGTTCGAACCCAGCCCAGGCCTGCCAAACAATAATGACAACTACAACAAAAAAATAGCCAGGCATTGCGGCAGACGTCTGTAGTAGTGCCAGCCACTTGGGAAGCTGAAGCAAGAAAATTGCTTAAGCCCAAGAGTTGGAGGTTGCTGTGAGCTGTGACCTCCATAGCACTCTACCAAGAGCAACATGGTAACACTCCGTCTCAAAAAAAAAAAAAAAAAGTTAAAAATGTCTATCAGTCTATAGTATAGCAGCGAATATTGTATAATATAGCTACTGAAATAACATAGGCAGTGGTAACTGGCAAAGATGAAAGAAAACTCAAATGTGTCCCTGTTCATTACCCTTCAAATAAGTAACCCAAAATCACATGGAAAAAAAAGTGAGTGATTAAAAAAAACCAAAAATCTTGAATTGGTACAATATATGTATCCAAGAAAAAGCTTTAAATATGTAAACCTAAATGATGAGAATCAAACCATAAATTTAGGCTTTTCTTGTTCTTATCGAATAAAGAGAAAAAATGAAAATAAAGTCTAAAAGCCTTTCAAAAATGTAACAACAGAAGGAAGAATATGAGGAAATAATGTGAAAGAGAATACAGCTTTTAGTGACCCTTTTGAGTTGTTTTAGCTAGAACATTATATTGCTAGTTATTTCTATGAGTAAAATGTTCTTATATCTTTTTAAAATACATATTCATTTTAAATTTATTTCAAGACAGATTACTGAGCTTTTTTGCTAACTATACTCTTAACAAGATTACCTACTGCTATGAACCTATTGTTATTGTATTATTTTCTCTAAAAAAATTTTGGTTAAATTTTGGTTAAAATTTTCATGTATTTCAGTGATAAAACTTGCATCTCTTTATATGTACACTTGAGCTGAGCAATTAAGAAAAGTTGGGGGGTGGCACCTGTGGCTCAGTGAGTAGGGCGCAGGCCCCACATACTGAGGGTGGCGGATTCTCAAACCTACCCCAGCCAAACTACAAACAAAAAATATCAGGTGCCTGTAGTCCCAGCTACTGGGGAGGCTGAGGCAAGAGAATCACCTAAGCCCAAGAGCTGGAGGTTGCTGTCAGCTGTGATGCCACAACACTCTACTGAGGGCAACAAAGTGAGACTGTGTCTCTAAAAAAAAAGAAAGAAAAGTTGGGAATGATTTTTTGTTTTGCATAATGATGATAGAACTTAAAAAATTTGAATACCAACCCATTTCCTGCTTTTGAGTTGCTTTTGTTGTCCGTGGTAAGCTGAGAAAGCACATAGTGAGGTGCTTTGGCACTGTCGGCATCAAATATATCCATATTAGATTCTTCACAATCTCGTCGTTTGACCCCCGGCCTCTGCTTTGGATTTCGTTTTCGTGATTTACGAGGTACCTCAGTGTTATCATTGTAGGAACTGGTGCTCATGTTACTGAAGTTGGAGGGGGAATCCTCCATCCACATACTGCAGCTCTGCTCAGATTCCAATCCACACCCCTCATCCTGGCAGGACATCCGACTGTTATCCAGCAAGTCCTCAGGTGGTGGTGAGATGTATAAGACTGTGTGCCTCTTCGGTGTTGATGGATGCTGCTGAACTGTGTTACTGGTTAACTGCTTTTCACTTACCCCTCTGTTACTTACCCCCACGGCTGAGGAGCAGCTCTCCACTTGCATAGCCTTGCTGTCGGTGACTGAGGTAGAATAAATGGTAGGGCTGGAAGAGGTGGTAAAGGAGCTGCAAGCACCGCCCATGGAGGAAGAGGAGGGAGCTGAAGAAGCATCTGCAGTATACAATTCAAGAGTAAATACACTATACATATTTTCACCTATGCTGGCTAGCAGTCCCATTGAAAATGTGATTTGTGAACTGATTATTTTTCCCCAAAATGAATAGTTGGAATTTGGTTAAGTTTTAGAATATAAATGCTTAAGCAATACGAGGCCTAAGAAATGCAATTTTTAAAAATGCCCAAATAGCATTATTTTACTTGTTTTAAAATTGATTGATTTTTAAAAATCTAGTTTATTATTTTAAGCTGTGAAGCAAGAATAAGCTTTTATTGCCTCAGCTGGATGTTCTATTGAATTTTAATCATTTAAAGTAATAAAGAAAACCCCAATATGAAATGTATGCTTGTGGTCCACATTCAATGCCAATTAAATAATTCATTACAGAATTTGAAAAGTGGGACTGTGCTTAGCCACAAAATATTAAAATAAGTTTCTAACCTATGAAGCAGAGAACTACAGGTCATTTTTAATGCAGACACTCCCTGCTTCAGAGGCAAATCCTGGAATAAAAATATGAGAAAATAAATGAGAAAAGAGCTGCTGATTATTCCAGATATCAATTATAAAATGAGAAATAAATAGAAAAAATATATAATCAACTGAATTGGAGGCAAAATGGAACTGGTACCGTCACTATGATTGGTTGTAAAGTGTAGGAGAATAAAGATGAAAAAGGTTTGATTTGGAACATGCTGGGTTGTAAAAGATAAACAAGTTAACCACTGAGAGTCTCCAGAAGTTGGAAGTGGCAGTTCAAATCCAAGACCTATAAAATAAATAAATCCATCCTTTATAACAGAATGAAAAAACAGAGTAAGAACTTATTATTGGATGGATTTCTCTTATAAAGTATTTGATAATACTTCTTGGCAATTGGTTACCCCTGTCTCTTTTCTTTTCTTTTCTTTTCTTTTTTTTTTTTTTTTTGAGACAGAGTCTTACTCACAGCAACCTGAAACATCTGGGTGAAGGCACTCCTCTGCCTCAGCCTCCCAAGAAGCTGGTGCTACAGGTACTTGCCATGACTGGCTAATTTTTCTGTTTTTAGTAGAGACAGGGTCTTGCTCTTGCTCAGGCTGGTCTTGAACTATTGAGCTCAACGGATCCTTCCCAGAGTGCTAGGATTACAGGTGTGAGCCGCCATACCCAGCCACACTGTCTGCTTATTCTTTCTTTAAAGGCCTCCTTGACTGTGACTGTTAAAGGAATGTCCTAATATAAGAGTAACAGTAAATTTAATTTGCTGACATCTAACAAAAAACAATTAAGGTGAAACCTCTGGAGAGCAATCAGAATTTTTTTTTTTGAGACAGAGTCTCACTTTCTTACCCTCAAAAGAGTGCTATGGTGTCATAGATCACAGCAACCTCAAATTCTTGGGCTCAAGCAATCCTCTTGCCTCAGCCAAATTAATTCTTCTTCTTTTTTTTTTTTTGAGACAGTTTCACTTTGTTGTCCTGGGTAGAGTGCTGTGGCGTCACAGCCCACAGTGCCCAGCTATTTTTTTTTTTTTTTAGCAGGCTAGAGACGGGTTCTAACCCACCAGCCCTGGTGCATGTGGCTGGTGCCCTACTAATTCAGGTAGTGCCTGAGCTATAGGCACTACCAAATTAATTCTTATTAAAAACATTTTTTTGCTTCTTTTGAGACAGAGTCTTGCTCTATCACCCAGGCTAGAGTTCAGTGGTATCATCATAGCTCAATTAAACCGCAAACTCCTAAGCTCAAGTAATCTTGCCTCAGTCTCCACAGTAGCTGGGATTAGAGGTGTATGCCAGCATGCCACCATAACTGGCTAATTTTTCTTTCTTTCTTTCTTTCTTTTTTTTTTTTTTTGTAGAGATGGTATCTGGTTCTTGCCCAGGCTGGTATAGAACTCCTGGGCTAAAGCAATCCTCCCATCTCAGCCTCCCCAAGTGCTAGGATTACAGGCATAAGCCACCATGCCCAGCCTAAAAAAAAGATTTTCTTATAAGATTATAAGATTTATCTATTATCCTAGCAGAAAAGAAAACTTAACTGGATCTTCTCAAAATATGTGGCAACTGGCAGAATAGCTCATTGAAAATACTACTACTTTAGTCCTTAACAGCATAACCACAGAGGTACACTAATATTGCTAAGGTTGGAAGTTATCATTCCTAAAATTTTAGGAGTATTATTTTATCTTGATAAGATATGGAAAGGTTTATAATCATATACATAAAAAATTAAAATAGGTAACATGCGACAACTAAAAATTATGGTTAAATCTTAAATTAATTTTTATCTACAGCCAAGTATGCCTTTGCATTAAAGTATATGATAAAACTTAAAACTGATATGCAGTTTTTGGAACTGCAACATTCCTATTCATTATAATATAAAGAGTGAAATATAAGAATGTCAATGTTCAGACAATCAAAAGCCAAGTGCCAAAGATCTATTTTTTAATTAAAAACATGTATCAAAACACTTAAATTATCTGAAAGAACTATATCCACCCAGAATTTTTCACTGCTGTCAAGGCTTAAGAGTAATTAATATTAGTCATCAAGAATGCAATCTACATAATGCCAAATAGAAAAACATTTCCCAATGATCATAAGTCAAAGAGCCTAAAAGCAATTAGATGATACCAGTTCCATTTTCCAGTTTGTATCCTTGTCAAATGCAGTAGCTGAAATTGGAAAATTCATTTTAAACTGCATTCCAATTTAAATAAAATCTTATAAATTTTGTATCATGCATTAACGCAATGTTTTCTTAGTAAGTAAATATTTTAAAAGATTTGTAAAAACTACAAAATCTAGGTCAGTGACAGTTTAGGAGCTGATTTGTAGCCACTTTGAGTTTAAATATAAAGTTTTTTCCTTGTTTTTTGGAAAATACTACAGAATTCATTTTAGAAAAAAATAGAAAAAGCATTATGTCTAACATTTCTCCATCTGTTCCAACTATTGGCAAAAATAAAACTAAAATTTTGCATATGTATGAGCCTATGTTCTTAATTTTCCGAGAAATACAAGTATGCAGCATGCAGTATTTACAATGGATTACACAAAGCATGCAGCATGAATGCTGCAAACTTGTACTTCTGCAAAGCAGCTTTCTTTCACCCACTTTTAAAAAATTTAAGTATCACACACATGAGAATGCAGAAGGTGAAGAGCTCAGGGAAACCTGAAGTACAGGTGAAAAGTGATCATGAACTCAAAAGCAACTTATGTGCTACCTACAAATTTAATAAGCCAAATATAACCTAGCATTACTCTCTGAAGTAAAAATAATTTTATCTGCAAATCTTATCAAAACCATCATGAATATAAAATCCAACTGATATAAAAGTCATACATAAGTATCTGTTCTGGGACAGGTATGCTAAATTGTGATATTATATTCCATATAAATTTAAATATTGATATACACTTCCCTTGGACACTCAACATAAAATTGTTACATTTTACCTGCAGTTTCCTGGATATACTTGTTAAATTAAAAAGTTAATTAGCACAAAACTACAAAATTGAAAATATAAACTGTTAGAAGGCAGCATTTTAGCATCCTTAATATTATTATTATTATTATTTTGCAGTTTTTGGCCAGGGGCTGGGTTTGAACCCGCTACCTCTGACATATGGGGCTGGCGCCCTACTCCTTTGAGCCACAGGCGCCACCCAGCATCCTTAATATTATTAAGGAAAAATGATATTACTTTTTAAAGTGTACTCAGTTTGGTCCCCAAATGATTGAAGATTCTTTTTTTTTAGAGACAGAGTTTCACCTTGTTGCCATTGGTAGAGTACTGTGGCATCACAGCTCACAGCAACCTCCAGCAGCTCTTGGACTTAAGTGATTCTCTTTCCTCAGCCTCCCCAGTACCTGGGACTACATGCGCCTGGTATTTTTTGTTTACAGTTTAGCTGGGGCAGGTTTGAGAATCAGCCACTCTCAGTATATGGGGCTGGCACCCTACTCAATGAGCCAGTGATTAAAGATTCTATTCACTTCAAGTCAAATGAGATAATTTTTTTTTAAGCTACAAAAATCTTTACAATGGTATCACTGCTGCTCAGATGCTGACAATGGCATATAAAATCTAAATGTTACATTCTAGTTAGCAAGAGCGCACCTAATTGCAATTACTGTCAGGTGAGGTGATGGGAAAATAAGAAATGTGGGTCTTTTGAGACCAGTAACAGTATCTTTCTTGTCTCAGACCCTTCCTAACACCTACCACAGTGTCCTATGTAAAGTAAAATTCAATTTTTTTTTTTTCGAGACAGAGTCTCACTTTATTGCCCTCAGTAGAGTAATGTGGCATCATAGCTCACAGCAACCTCCAACTCCTGGGCTTAGGTGATTCTCTTGCCTCAGCCTCCCAAGTAGCTGGGACTACAGGCACCCACCACAACTCCCGGCTATTTTTTTGTTGCAGTTTGGCCAGGGCTGGGTTCAAACCTGCCACCCTCGGTATGTGGGGCCAGCACCCTACCCACTGAGCCACACGTGCTGCCCCAAATTCAAATTTTTAACTAAACTGATTTGTGGGCAGTCAAAAATTTTGTACGCATATTGAGTTCTATTAAACTGGCAAATAAATGTAGGTTGAAGAAAGAAACGAGTTACTACTCAAAGTGCTTAGAATATATACACGTATTATTCTGATAGCATTATCTAATATAAGGAAAATACTGTTTAAATGCAACTATTTGCTATGTCTACAAAGAGTGCTTTGATGACTTTCTTTTAGTTATAAATACAGCAGATTACCTGCATACATTAATCCATACATTTATTATCCCATTAAAACACAAATATAGAAAAGATTTTAGATTTCTAAACACTAATCTGTCATTTCCAAGCATTACCTGAAAAGCACTAAATAATATTTCTCGGAATACTGTAAGTATATTTAAAATATCTAAAAGACCTATCAGTCACTATACCACTAAATGAAATATCAAGAAACAGCTTAACTGACATTCTACAGGACTAAAGTACTAATACAATTCTGTCCCATCTATATATTCTTTTCCATTTTTAAGTCCCTCCAAACAAAACATGTTAACTATTCCCCTCTCCACTTTTTTGGTGCTGAGCCTCTATTTTTATCTGTTAGGAATTAGACGCTATGTTTAATCACTACATATTAAAAGTAAACTCTAACATAAAAATGTTTTAATAACTTTTTATTTCCTCATTAAACAGTATAGTTAGAATGTACTTCTACTTTATAACTATAATTTTATTTGTTCCTTAAGTCTCTTATCAATCCTTCACAAACCTGAAAGTTTTTCTTAAATTTTTTCTTATAATTATTCTCTCATCTAAGTAACATGTGAATTTATTTCTTTTTTTTTGAGACAGAGTCTCACTTTGTTGCCCTTGGTAGAGTGCTGTGGCATCACAGCTCTCACAGCAACCTCAAACTCTTGGGCTTAAGCAATTCTTTTGCCTCAGTAGCTGGGACTACAGGCGCCCACCACAATGCCTGGCTATTTTTTGGATGTAGTTGCCATTGTTGTTTGGCAAGCCTGGGCTGGATTCAAACCCATCAGCTCCAGTGTATGTGCCTGGCACCCTAGCTACAGGCGCCGAGCCATGAATATATTTCTAATGATTTTTCTTTTTTTTTTTTTTGGAAACAGAGTTCCACTTTGTCACCCTTGGTAGAATGCTGGGGTGTCACAGCTCACAGCAACCTCAAACTCTTGGGCTTAAGCGATTCTCTTGCCTCAGCCTCCCAAAGTAGCTGGGACTACAGGTGCCTGCCACAACGCCCAGCTATTTTTTTGTTGTAGTTGTCATTGTTGTTTAGCAGGCCCAGGCTGGTTTCAAACCCACCAGCCCCAGTGCATGTGGCTGGTGTCCCAACCACTGAGATATGGGCACCATCCCTGACTTTTTTCTTTTATGAAATAATTATCTATGAACACAGTTTAACTTACACAAAAGAATTTTATTTTTTCTATAGCATTTTCTGTGACTACAGAGAGCATAGCAAAAGAAAGGGCAAATTAATAGACTATTCTATAATTTACTAATGGAAATTTATAATCTCAGAAGAGATTAATTTTAAAATTTAAAAGTGAAGGTAAGCACCATATCTAAAATGTCCTATATTTAAGCCTAATACTTCCACTATGAACAGTAGCCAATTGTCAGGCCAAGTGTCAGTAATGATGGTAAATTTGAATTGTAGATTAGGCCTCTTTTAATGAATATTCAAAGTAGTTGAGATAGAAAATTGGCAGATACTATCCAAATGGAATACATGAATATACCAGATTAAAATGGTATATTTACCATGAAATAAAATCCATGAAAATGGATTTTAAATGATACCACATAGAGATACTCATGTAGATTTTATTTACTCTTTGCTTAAACCATATTTTAAAATTAAAAACTATTAGTTCTAAGAGTTCAAATAGATATTATTTTAACTATGATAATATTTGATTTCTTAAAATACCATAAAAAGGAGATCATACTTTATATAGAACTAACCAAACTTTTTATACAGAAAGCTCTGGAATTAGAAACATTCTTTAAGATCCTCCAAAGAAACACCTTTTACTGACTGATTTAAAATATATAACAGGGTGGCTCAAGGAGTAAGGCGCCGGCCCCATATACCGGGTGGTAGTGGGTTCAAACCTGGCCCCGATCAAAACTGCAAAAAAATAAAATAAAATAAAATATATAATGGCATTTATTCCAATATCAAAATCTGATTCCTAGCATTTAAAATAAATAATATTTTCTAATTTTTCAACCTCTATGCAAAATCAATTGAAATAAAAGCCACAAAATTTTGCAAGTGAGCCAATAGTGGAACAAAGAAGGAGTAAACTATAGACTGTTCAGAAAAATAATCATAAAAAAGAACATGGGATACTTGGAAACAATTTCTAATCTAAAACATTATTCAATGTTATTTATTGTTAGTATTATACTTTTCTTACTGGTAAAAATGACTTCAACTCTCAACATCTTGTCTGATAAAAATCACCAGATAAAAAGACGTATTTTCAGATCAAAGAAGAAAGATTTTCAGAAAAAAAATTGTAAGGCCAACATTCATGTCGCCAAGATATTGAAATATTTAGAACACACAAAGTGGCTGCAAACCTGCTTTGTCAACACCTTACATGCCAACCTTCAATTTCTACTTTTCTTCTTCTTCTTCTTATAGTATTAATGTAAAGTTTAAAACTTTACAGAAAGTTTTAGTTTCAATCAGTATCAATCCACTATTTAGAAACAAAAAAAGAAAGGAAGGAAGGAAAGAAGGAAGAAAGAAAGAAAGGAAGAAAGACTTATGAAGAAGTCTGAAAACGAGACCGACCTATACCCTGGGTGAGATTGGATGGGTTAAGTGTCTCTGGCACTATTTGTCTTCACTATTGACAGACACTGTCACACAACCCACCACACGATGCCTGTCTCTGAATGGCGAAGCTAGAATGCAAGTTAAGTGTATTAATAGAAAAAACAGCTAGCATCCCAGCATATAAAATAAGCAATCCAGATTACTTACACCCCCCCAAAAAACTATAGTGTTGATCATTTCATTTACATGTTTAGAACAGTTTCATTTTCCCATTTGTATTTTTCCCCACCCAAAATAAGATCACATGTTAAAATAAGCAACATTTTAAAATAAACTTTAAAAATTAGGTTGTTAAAATCCAAATAAATGCATGTGGGGAAATTTCTTATCCAAAAGTTTTGTTAACTCATATTCACCAATGTGTTCTCCTGTTTACAAATGTAATCTAATCCACAAATCAGAATGCTCTCCTTTGGGTGTTTAAAATTTTAGAGTTTTACCCAAACGCTCTTAAAGAGTAGAAGACTATGTTCTGAAAGGATACTTTCAAGTTGTAAGAAATACCTATATTTCAGCAACAAAAGAATCTTTTCATTTCTCAGGCCATACTTTCACATAATTTCTTACCCTCGCCTTTAAAAAAACACCTTTTTTTTTTTTGAGACAGAGTCTCACTTTGTTGCCCTGGGTAAAGTTCTGTGGCGTCATAGCTCCCAGCAACCTCAAACTCCTGAGCTCAAGCAATCCTCTTGCCTCAGCCTCCCTAGTAGCTGGGACTATAGGTGAATGCCTGAGCTTATTTTAGAGATGGGGTCTCAGTCTAGCTCAGGCTGGTCTCAAACTCCTGAGCTTAGACAATCTACTTACCTTAGCCTTCCATAGTGCTAGGATTACAGGTGTGAGCCACTGTGTCCAGCCAATTTTTACTTTTGAATTAGACATGCTACTGTGTATAAAACATCTGATACTGTAGGTTTTATTTTATTTATTTATTTTGAGACAGAGCCTCAAGCTGTCCTCCTGGGTAGAGTGCCGTGGCATTACAGCTCACAGCAACCTCCAACTCCTGGGCTCAAGCGAGTCTTCTGCCTCCACCTCCCAATTAGCTGGGACTACAGGTGCCCGCCACAACGTCCGTCCGGCTATTTTTTGGTTGCAGCCGTCGTTGTTTGGTGGGCTGGGCTGGATTCAAACCTGCCACCTTAGGTGTATGTGGCTAGTGCCTTAGCCACTTGAGCCACAGGCGCCAAGGCGACAGGTTTTCTTTTTTTTCTTTTTATTGAATGGTAACTATGTACATTAATGCACTTCTGGGGTACAGCGTGGAGTTTTCACATGCAATCCGAAATACTTCCATCCGTAGGTTTTATTTTAAAAAATAATTAGCACACTGCTGAAGCTGAAAGGTTTATGGAAACCATCTTTTGCTTTCCCAATCCATCAAATTGCCATCCAGGGCTCTAATATATACAATTACTCTCTAGTTTTTAATCTGAATTCTTCCAAAATAATTATTTCTATCTTGTCTGAGTTCCATTAACATACTCACATAATATTTACTAAAGAATTCTTCTTGAAAAATAAAATACCTGTTCTGAAACTCAGAACAGCATTTTAAATGTATTTTTTGTCTTATTCAACCCAAAGTATCTTAGCATAGTGTAAAACATTTACCAAGTACACATTAAATAATCTGTCTTTTAAATACTTTTTAAATCCTTTCTTACTGGCAGAGAAAGATGTTTTTCATCATCCAGTGACTTAAGTACTACTGGGTACTATTATTGGTCAATCCTGAGGGAAGAGATTAAAGCCTACACATAATTCTCTACTTCAAAAAAGTTTAGTTTAAATAATAAAGGTACCCTGTCCAACTCCAAAAGAAATTACATTTCTTTTGTTAATGGTGACCAAAACAAGAAGGAAATAGTTTATAGTAGTATCAAAATCTTGATTTATCAATTGGATTTTATACCCAGGTCTGGATTAGATTTACATTAGATCTAATTATAGAAAAATAAACTGCTTAGACAAAAAACAGAATTCATAAATTGCTCTACCAGAAGTTTTGATCATTGACTATTCCAGTTTTAAAAAGTGGGAAGAGCTGGGTTTGGTGGCTCACGCCTGTAATCCTAGCACTCTGGGAGACT
>NW_003852442.1:13226079-13233434 GCF_000181295.1 Otolemur garnettii
GCCCGGCTATTTTTTGGTTGCAGCCGTCATTGTTGTTTGGCGGGTCCGGGCTGGGGATTCGAACCTGCCACCTTAGGTGTACGTGGCTGGCGCCTTGGTATCCTACATATTAATCTTCATAGGAATCTTATAATGAAGCTAATATTATTGTCAGAGGTGAGAAAAATTAAAAGAAACAAACAAAACTATATATGCATGGGGGTGTGTGGGTGTTTGCCCTAGAACAGTGACTATATAAGTCTAGCACTTTGAGGTGCTTTTTCATTTCTGATTTAATTGATACTAATTTCCTATAATTATATAGGAAGAATAAATTTCATCTCAGTGGGCTAAATACGGCCAATAAATATATACTTGTATTTGTTGATAAAAAGTGAATATATTTTACTAGGCTAAAAATAAATTTATTAAGTATCACATATCCCACACCTTTGTTACTTTATAATTGGACGTTTTGGTTTATTTTAAACATCTGACAGTTTTTTTGGAGACAGAGTCTCACTTTGTTGCCATCAGTAGAATACTGAGGCACCATAGCTCATAGCAACCTCAAACTCTTGGGCTCAAGTGATTCTCTTGCCTCAGCCTCCTGAGTAGCTGGGACTATATGTGCCTACCATAACACCCGGCTATTTTTAAAGACAGGGTCTTGCTCTTGCTCAGACTAGTCTTGAACTCCTGAGCTCAAGCAATCAACCCATCTCAGCCTCTCAGAATGCTAGGATTACAGACGTGAACCACCGAGCCCAACACTATATATCATTTTTATTTTATTTTTTTTGAGACAGAGTCTAACTATGTTGCCCTCTGTAGAATGCCATGGCATCACAGGTCATAGCAACCTCTAACTCTTGGGCTGAAGCGATTCTCTTGCCTCAGCCTCCCAAGTAGGTGGGACTACAGGAGCCTGCCACAATACCCAGCTATTCTTTTGTTGCAGTTGTCATTGTTCTTTAGCTGGACTAGGCCAGGTTCGAACCCACCAGCCTCAGTGCATGTGGCAGGCACCATAACCACTGTGCTACAGGCCCTGAGCCTATGTATTATTTTTTAAGAGAAAAAATATCACAGAAATAGAAGTACTTTTTTGGCTTATGATATTTTCAATCTTATTAGTGACATTTAAAAAAGTAAGCCTACTTTCTTCTGTGCATTAATTTCCTAGGCAAAACTGTATAAAACATACAGAAAGTATATCTATTTTTATATATGTATTTAGCCTATAAATGACTGAAAATCTGTGAACTATTTAAAAATACTGTTCTATAGAGTCAATATTACAAAAATTTACTTATTTACTATAAACTGAATAAATCATAACACATAAAAGTTTTTGCTAAAAATTAAGAGGATGATAAGGAGAAAAATATTTAAGGGACAAAGCAAGAAAAGGCCAAGTTTACTTTTTTTTATTGCTGGGGATTCATTGAGGGTACAAGAAACCAAGTTTACTTTTTGTCAATGACAATTTATTTATATTGAGACACAGTGTCACTCTGTCACCCTTGGTAAAGTGCTGTGGTGTCACAGCTCACAGCAACCTCCAACTCTTGGGCTTAAGCGATTCTTTTGCCTCAGCCTCCCGAGAAGCTGGGACTATAGGCGCCCACCACAATGCCAGGCTATTTTTTGTTGCAGTTTCCACTGCTATTTTTTAAGCTGGTCGGGGCTGGGTTTGAACTGCCACCATCAGTACATGGGACCAGCACCATACCTGAGCCACAGGCACCATCCTGTCAATGACAATTTATAATGTGCATAGTCTCTTGAATTAACAGTTGTTTCTGAATTAATGATTATGGCCCAAGTTTCCTTATACTTTTCATCCTAATAATGCAAAATTTAGAATAAATCTATCAATATATATACTATCTATATGTATAAATGTATGCATTGAATTTCAGTATAACAGAATGGAAGAGCAAAGATTTTTAAACCCACTTACAAACATATTTTTAACTAGGATCTGACTTAATTTTGGAAGTGGTCTAGTTTTCTAAAAAAAGTAGGAATGACCATATGGAATAACCAAGATCAACTCACCATATTTTAGCATACAGCAATACACAGGGAATTACCTTTCCTGTTAATGAACTTCAGGTTCATTATAGTATATAACTATATAGTATACATGGTATATAACTATTATTATATGCTATAATGATACACTCATTTCATAAATATTATATACTACATCAAGTACCTGAAATTCTGAAATACATTAACTGAGTTAATGCAGGAGAATAATCAAAGGCAAATTTGTTCTTCAAATTTCACTAACTCAAAAAATTCAAATTACATAACTATACTTTCTAATACAAAGAAATTATAATAAATTCAATGGGATATAAAATTCTATTGCTATGAATCATTTTTATTAAGAATTAATATCTTCCTAGAAGTCATATTCCCATTTTGCAGACCTTGATATTTACAGAGCCACAGGCACTGAGCCATGTGTTATCTATATATGTTAAAACTACTAAAAAGTATTAGGGTACTGAGACTACGTTACTTCTAAAAAGAGTATTTATATATCTATTGAAAGCAAAAAAAGGTGGCGCCCATTGCTCAGTGGGTAGGGCTCTGGCCACATACACCAAGGCTGGCGGGTTCAAATCCAGCCTGGGCCAGCTAAAACAAAACAAAACAAAAAAAAAATAGCCAGGCATTGTGGCTCATCTTAAGCCTAAGAGTTTGAAACTGTTGTGAGCTGTGATGCCACAGCACTCAACCCAGGGTGACAGCTTGAGTCTCTATCTGAAAAAAAAAGAAAAAAGAAAGAAAGCAAAAAATCAATTTTATGAAAATAAGAAATAATTACTAACTAGTGGTTAGGATTCCCTGGATGATTACAAAACCCAAAGTTTAATTTACTGTTTAGCTCAAGAATTATAATTAAAAATTTTAGAGAAATTTGAAAAAGTCTCCTTAGCAAAATATCTCATTTTGACACAAACCAATAAACATAACGTCATATCCCCAAAGGAAGACAGAGGATAGAACAAGAAAATAATCTGAGTTCTTAAAGACTAAAGTTGTTTAATTCTGTGAAAAACCTTCTACCTCCTATTTTAAATAAATTAAGTAGCTCTAAGGATAAAAACTATAAATATATAAGTAGATTAAAAATGATACTCAATCCCAGTACAAATGGGTGTTTTATTTAGTTCTTCTAAAAATAATACCTACATTTTAGTCCTTTATAACCTATACTATAGGATTCTTCAAAAAACAAACATAAGAATCCTTTCATGATGTATACCTTTTCTTGATCAACTATTTGCAAAAAATACCATCAATTCATTTGGGTAACTTTTTTGTTTTAGGAACGTGGGCTCTGTCTTAATTACTAAGAACCTATAATACTATTCAGAAAGCTTATCTACTTAAAGCTTTTATTAATTGATATATCAAAACCTCAAATTCTTGACCATCTTTCCACTGGGACAAAAACAGAATTCTTGGCTAGGAGTAATAGATCACCCCTATAAGCCCAGCAATTTGGGAGGCCAAGGTGGGAGGATCACTTGAGCCCAAGAAGTTCAAGACCAATCTAGCAACACAGCAACCCTCATCTCTACAAAAAATAAAAAACTTAGCTGAGTACAGTGATGCACACCTGTAGTCCTAGCTACTTGGAAGCTGAAGCTGGAGGACTGCTTAACCCCAGGAGTTTAAGGTTGCTATGATCACACATTGCTCTCCAGTTTGAGTGACAGAGTGAGACTCTGCCTCCAAAAATTAAAAACAATTAAAAGATTTAAAAAGGCAAAAAAATTTCTTAAAAATTGGGAGGAGAAAAAATAGTTGGTGACTCCCAACTATACCTCCCAGATTCTGACTGTTGGCCCGTGGAGAGGGGAGGAATTGTAAGTAAGTCCCTCTACCCCACTCTACCCTGGCATTCACAGGATCTAAAAAGATGTTATTGATGGAGTATGTAACATTTCGAATACTTAGAAGCACACAAAGGGTTGAGAGAGACTCTTTTTTACCCAATATTCTGGATTGTGGATCAGCAGAACAACATTTACTTAGTCCTTCAGTAATATGGGAGGAGAAAAGAAAAATCTAGATTGGTGAATTTGAGAAACATGTTTTAAATAATTAAATAATAAAGAATGACCCCATATGCCCAGCCTATAAATTTTAAAATTCAAACTGATTTAACATTTGTGAAACACAAACTTATATGGCAGAACTAAAAGACTGTTTCCACCAGGCCCTCATACCTGATAGCAGCCAATCCAGCTCCTTCAATGCTCTGAAGAGTTAACTATATTGAGTCATCATTTTTATGCATTTCATATATTTTTAAATACTATAGATTTTTTAAAAACTACAACTGCAAGTCTAAAGTAACGTACCTTTCGTTAGACATCTAATCTTGGCTAGAAAAACACTGAGAAAACACTGAGTAACTTGGTATGTACTTCAAATCTCTCTGTTTGACAATTACATTACCAAGGACATTAGTATGTCAAATAAAAATGTTACTCTCATGATACTGATATATACTAACTGATTTCCCTACAATAATTATGTAGTCTAAACTATCTTATCTAAAATAGTAAGATACAAAAGGTATAAAGGACCAGTAAGACAATGAAATCCTAGAATAAACTATGTTGGTTACTAAAAGTAAATTGATGAAAAAATGATTATAAATGACTTGGTTTTAGACCATAAACACTTTCTGTGTGTAACTATAAGAAAAGTGTCAAGATTACCTCCTTATTCTCTTCACCATCTTTACAATGTTATTAATTTTAAGATAGTAAGAATGTATTACTTCAGAATACTTCCCTTGATTAACTCTTATTTTCAAGATTTCTCATCTTATAATTTTTAATCTAATCTATCTGGAAAGGATTTTGTCATATATATGGAAGGGTGGGCAAATTAGCACTTCAGCAGTTACCCAAATTCAAGAACTTCTAATATTTATAGGTAAGATTTTCTGCAATTGAGTTTGGTATTACTTAAAAGAAAGAGTTGTTCTTTTCCCAAACTTAGCTAACACTTTTTAGTTTTTAAAACGGAACTGGATCTACTGTCAACAGATGTTAAAAAGCACAGAAGAAACAGACTTTTAGTTCTACGTAAATTCAATATGTCTTTTTAAAATAATCTCAAGAGATACAAAAAAAAAATCAGTTAGTCAATTTCTACCTGTGGATTTAAAGTGAAATGTTTAATAAAATTGTTATCTTTCTTATATTTTATTATCCAATACAATTTTAAGCTAGATTTAAAACTTAAAATATCAGGAAAAATAATCAGCCATTTTAGAACTCAGTGGCTATATAGTGAACCAAGTCATCCTATCAATTTGACTACTAAAAATTCACTAATTCACAATTAAATCCACAGAAACTGTTAGAAAATATCTGGCAACACATGAACAGTGAGCAGAGCTGGTAAGTTTCTTTGCCATATTTAAAGTGTTCCTGCCTTCATCCAAAGATGCTTCGTAATGCATTATATGACTCAGGAAAGACTGGTATACAAGACTAATGGTACATAAGCTAATGATATGAGAAAAATATCTGAAGTTATACTATAGTACCATATTCTCATTTAAATCATAACCTTTTGCTTCATTGCTCTCTTTTTGAAACTAAAAAATTTACTGAAAACAATGCTTTGATGAACTTTAAATTCCATTTAAAAATGACAAGTATTATATTAGGCAAGAAACCGCTAATTACAAGGACAGATAAAACTTCAGAATATGCGTAGACTGCTAAGTGTGTTCTCTAAAGCAAGCACACTTAGCAGTCTATAGACCCAACTAAAAAAAGAACTTCAATTGGGCAAACGAATATTACAGAAAGCATTCATACTAATTTATCACCAATCAAGACTTTTTTCTACTAGCTTATCTGTCAATCTTTTATTCTAATTCAAAATAAAAATGTCAACCAATTTTAAACGAAGTGTATGATTTGAGAGGTGAGCAAAAATAAGTTTGATAGATTTCAAACATTACTTTCTATACTTTGTTATTGATATGTCTTTATATGAATACTATATTCAAATCATCCTTACTTTCAACAAATTTAAAATAGTATATGAAAAGTCACATTTAATTTTAAATGTAGAAAAAAGTTTATAATAACATGCTACAAACATAAAGGAAACTTGAGTATTTCAGTCTTTTTTCAGATCATACAAGATAAAATATTTTTTCCTTTGAGTAAGTTTTTAAAAATCATAGTTAAATACAAATGCAAATATAATTTTCTATCCAGTTTGTTTTTTCATGTACAGTCAACAAAACAGTTTTAAACTGGTCCCCATTTTTTCTTTTTTTTGAGACAAAAGTCTCACTTTGTCACCCTCAAAAGAGTGCCATGGTGTCATAGCTCACAGCAACCTCAAACTCTTGGGCTCAAGTGATTCTCTTGCCTCAGTCTCCCAAGTACCTGGGACTGCAGGCACTCACCACAACACCTGGCCATTTTTAGAGACAGGGTCTCGCTCATGGCTCAGGCTGGTCTCCAACTTGTGAGCTCAGGCGATCCATCTACTTTGGCCTCCCAGAGTGCTAGGATTACAGGTGTGATCCACCATGCCTGATCCCCATATTTAAAAAGAAGATCTAGTTTAGCAAATAGCACTTAAAGATGTGCCAATGTAAAATTTTTAAAAATAATAATTACATCAAGAAAATTATACTGAAAAGTTTTGAGGTTAAAAATATATAGTTCAAAACTTCTCTTAAAAATCCTCAAATCACACTCTTTTTAAAATGAATGTTGCCAGCACTGTTCATGTTGGCCAGATTTCATGTTGACTCTTAGTTTTCTTTAATAAAGTAAAATGAAATGCATACCAGCAGCAACTACAGCTGGAGGAGGCGAGCCTGCCTCACCACCACTTGTCTGACTCATTGATGCTACAGATGTTTCTCTAGATGGAGGTAACTGTAACTCCTTTGGGAGAAGATCATAGACAGATTCTGTAGGGGGAGGAAGAAGGAAAAAAATTTTTCTTAAGAGAACAGTCAACAACCTAATTACGTGCACAAAATGAGTATGTCTTTTTCTCTTATGAGAACTATATAATTCACAAAAGCTAATCCTACATAATGCTGTAAAGAGATATTAGCAAATATTTTTTCTTATTATATAATCGTATTGAACTGAAGAATAAATTTTCTTTTTTCTTTCTTTTTTCGCAGTTTTTGGCCCAGGCCGGGTTTGAACCCACCACCTCCAGTATATGGGGCTGGGACCCTACTCCTTTGAGCCACAGGTGCCACCTGAATTTTTTTTGAGACAGAGCCTCAAGCTGTCCCCCTGGGTAGAGTGCCATGGCTTCACTACTCACAGCAACCTCCAACTCCT
>NW_003852442.1:13234263-13239887 GCF_000181295.1 Otolemur garnettii
TCTTGCCTCAGCCTCCCAACCAGCTGGGACTACAGGTGCCCTCCACAATGCCCAGCTATTTTTCAGTTGTAGTTATCATTGTTGTTTGGGAGGCTCGGACTGGGATTCAAACTCACCAGCTCTGGTGTATGCAGCTGGTGCCTTAGCCGCTTGAGCTATAGGCACCAAGCCTATGCATCAGCTTTAAATTGGTTTCTCCAATTAGTCCATTAGTCTAGTCCTGGTCTTTTTACCCAAAACTTTACCCTTTAGCAAATATTTTAATTCAACACTATAATTCATTTTTTCCTCCTGAAGCTAAAAAGGGAATTTCATGGCCCAAGGAAATACTTCTTACTCTCTCAGGCATCTCCAATCCTGAAAAGGCACACATATAGGAAACTCTTAAATTAGAAAGGATAAATGCCTGTATGTAGTATTAGGTTACCATTGCTTCTGCATGCCAAATTAAAGAATCTCATATCTTTAAGAAATATTTTATAATACTTTAATTGCTTATAAAATTAGATTTATAACTACTACTTTAAAAATCTTTTGTAGTTATTAAATTGTATAGTTTTTGAACAGAAATAATTCTCAAAATATCCTCTAAAGGTGATAGAATCGATGTTGGAAGGAACTTCAAAAGATTGATAGAAGCATGTGGCAATTTTCTAATGAGAGGCACAAAGTACACGTATAAAGGACCTGCCTTGTACTCCAAGCAATCCAACATTCCAACAATTAAACAAGAGTATTAATTATCTGCATGAGTGATTTAAAAAACAAAGGTAGCACTGTTAGACTTTTTTTTTCTTTTTTAGAGACAAAGTCTCACTTTATCGCCCTTGGTAGAGTGCTGTAGCGTCACAGCTCACAGCAACCTCCAACTCTTGGGCTTAGGTGATTCTCTTGCCTCAGAGACTACAGCAGCTGGGACTCTCGAGCAGCTGGGACTACAGGAACTGCCACAATGCCTGGCTATTGTTTTGTTGTAGTTTGGCTAGGGCCAGGTTTGAACCCACCACCATCGGTATATGGGACCAGCGCCCTACCCACTGAGCCACAGGAGCTGCCCGCACTGTAAGACATTTTATACTTGGCAACAGACAATTCTTTTAGTCCACTGCTTACTGACTTCATAAATACTTTGATCCTTCTAGTTAATCACTGAAGTATGTATCCTAACTTTGATGTGGCTAGGGATAAGGAAGAAGGTCATAAAAGAAAGCTAAAATTAGAAGCTGTACTCTTAAATGATCTTTATCTACAATAAAGAATAGATGTAAAAATTTCTTTTGAAAAACTCTATTACCTAACACTTGAAATTTTCATCTTCAAAGCATGTGGCAAATTTGGCATCTGTCTGAATATGATATGCCCTGACTGAAAATTTTCAACTTGTTAAAATGTTGCTAAAAGACTTAGGTAAATTACTTCCATTTTCCAAACAATATAGGGGAAACGGAGATAGAGAGAACCTAATTAAAACAGAAATACCATTATCACCAAATAATTCATTTTAATACAATTATCTTTCTCAATCCAGGTTGAAAACAAGAGTTCCTTAGATACAAAAAGGAAACATTCAAGTCTGGTTTATTTTTTGTTTAAACAAAAAAGAAATTTGAAAATAAAAAATTGCTAACATAAAAGAATCCACCAAAATACATTTATGATATATGTCATGGAATTAAAAAAACTCATCCTAGTAATAGCCCAGTCACTAAAAGCATTTCATCAGTCAGAACTGTTTCTCTACTTCTCCAATTATTAAAATAAATAAATCAAATCAAAACAAAATTTTGTACATTTAAACACTCTACCTTTTCAAAGAAGAGTAAAAAAGTTGAGTCTTTATTAGAGGTATAAAAGCACTGTTACTGAACAGTACATTGAAAAGTAACTAGGGTTCGGTGCCCATAGCACAGTGGTTACAGTGCCATCCACAAACACCGAGGCTGGCAGGTTCGAACCCAGCCCGGGCCAGCTAAACAACAATGACAACTGCAACAATAAAATAGCTGGTTGTTGGTCACTGTAGCAGGTGCATGTAGTCCCAGCTATCCCAGCTACTTGGGAGGCTGAAGCAAGAAAATCACTTAAGCCTAAGAGTTGTTGCTGTGAGCTGTGATGTCACAGCAATCCACTGAGGGCAACAAAGTCAGATTCTGTCTCAAAAAAAAGGCCAGGGGGTAGCTCACGCCTGTAATCCTAGTACTCTGGGAGGCCGAGGCGGATGGACTGCATGAGCTCATGGGTTCAAGATCAGCCTGAGCAAGAGCAAGACCCTGTATCTAAAAATAGCTGGCTGTTGTGGCGGGTGCCTATATTCCCAGCTACTTGAGAGGCTGAGGCAAGAGAATCACTTGAGCCTAAGCTTTTGAGGTGGTTGTGAGCTATGATGTTACGGCACTCTACCAAGGGCGACAAAGTGAGACTCTGTCTCAAGAAAAAAAAAAGAAAAGAAAAAATTAAAAATAGAATGTGTCATATTCCAGCCCTCTCTAAAGTCCATCCCCTAAAACACAATGAAAATGCAAGGTCAAGTGGAAAGTGTAGAAAGCATGAATTTCTTCATCAAAGGTGTATTCTGATTAAGTGATTCGAGTGTCAGGAAATTTTAAAAGTCAGTCCTGCCAGAAATTTTACTTTATCTATCCAAGGAAAGAAGCAGTTAATACCAGCACAGGCTTTTATTTCAAACAGACCTGGGTTGGCTCTGCAAGTTTAAATAACTAAGGCTTAAATCTTCAATTAAACTCTTCTTTTACCTTGACACCTCAAAGATATTCCCTCCAAACTGTAACTGTACAAGCTGACTACATACTCTAGTCTCTTAAAAAGCTGCTTTCCATCAGATACCTAAACATTAAAGAAATATAAACTATGCTTATTAATGCTATTATCATTCAATCCTAAATTCAATCTAAATTAAATGCTTTTACAGTCTCCACTAGCCAGTGAAAGAACTTCTGAACAAGAGCATAGGTACTTTAAATCTATGGATATTAACAGATAGTCCCAAATAAGTGCCAGGTATTTCATGTTATGCCACCATATCCATTTTTCTTTTGCTGTCTTTTACATCAGTTCAGATAGGAAAGAATGAAACTCTTAGGTTTATAAAAAACACAGAATATGAAGAAAGATAATGAAAAATCCATAATAAAAAGGTACCTTCTCAGCATTAGTTTTAGAGGTACCATAGAGGGCAACAGCCAAAAGGGCAGTGTGGACACCTGGTTCAAGCAATTTTTCTGATTCTTTCCCCTCCAATCAAGTATATCCTCACTATCACTTGACTGTTTCTTTTCAATGTACATTTCTAAAGATGTCCCTGGAAACTACATGTTAAAGATCAGTGGTAGAAAGAAAATTGAAAATTTGATGAAGAGGAAAAAATATATAAACTTAAAAAAAAAGAAGAAAAGAAAGAAAAGCAACTTCTGAGGAAAGACTTCCATAGCAAACAAAAGCAAGAGTACTTTTACATTAAAGGGGGGGTGGAAGAGAGAGAGTGAACATGCCTAAGATTTCTTTTTGGAGTGATTAAATGCTCTGAAATTAGTTTATAGTCATGGTTACACAACTCTGTACATATACTAACAACGATTGAATTGTATCATTTAAATGGGTAAACTTTATGGTATGTAAATGATATGGCAATAAAACTGTTTTTTTAGAAAAGGGAGAGAGAAGAGAAATAGAGCAAGCACAAGTGAGAATTACAAAAGAGCAAGCAGGGTATCTAACAATGTTCCCAATAAACTGCACAGACAAAAATATCTCTTCACATAGCTTCTGTATGTGAAAAGCAAAATTACAAAGAAGGCCAAGCTGCAAACTAATTTCTCTCTCTCTTGTTTTTTCTCTTGAGAAAAGGTCTCACTTGGTCACCCCTGATAGAGTGCTGTCACCATAGCTCACAGCAACCTCAAACTCTTAGGTTCCAGTGATCTTCTTGCCTCAGCCTCCCACACACCTGGGGACTTAAAGGCACCCTCCACAACACCCGGCTATTTTTTAGAGACAGTGTCTTGCTCTTGCTCAGGCTGGTCTTGAATCCATGAACTAAGGCAATCCACCGGCTTCTGCCTCTCAAGAGTTGGGATTATAAGTGTGGGCCACCATGCCCAGCCTTAATTTGTCTTTTAAAGATCTTCTACTGGAGAATCAAGAAAATGCTACAGATATAATTATCCTAAATTCAGTAAAATACATGGTAAAACTATTTAAAAGTTCTTATGGCTAAGATGAAGAAATGTAACTTAATAAAATAGATGATTTCTAAGCAAGTGCACCCAAAAGTGTATAGGTTCAACCTGGAGGGAGGTGGTTATTATACCAGTAACTTGAACAAAAATATTTAATTTGAAAATGACAAGCTTAACAGGGATACACTGTGTCATAATCCATCACAGATCATGAAAGACTGGAATATCTGCCCAAAGGAATAGGATGAAATTTAATAAGGCTTAATGTAACAGCTGGTAAAAACTACTCTTGGGCTCTTGTGCAATATACTTACATGTAGTTACTCTCTCCTGCTTTTTAAAATTTGATGTAGAAATGATTTTACTTTTGTTTTCTAAGGAATTCTTTCTTCAGTGTGCCAAGATTATGATTGTTTTCCTATATATTTTTCTATTAGTGCTGCCAATAATTTGTGTAAGATGTATATATAATGCATGTGTAATATGTTCACATAATGAATTTTAGTTGACCAAAATCCCAATGTAAGTATCAATATGGTAGAATTACAGCAAGTCTATGACATAACAAATAACTCCATTAATCTAAGTTATTGATCTAAGTGTGTGAGAAAAGAAGTTAGGCAAAAAAGGAAGCAAGCTCGGAAAATTAAGTATTAGTCTATGTGGATAAAATAGCTCAGAGCCTAGGGCAACTGGAAGGAGGAAATGATTAAATGAAATCGTTTTCTTTCTTCTTTTTTTGGAGACAGAGTCTCACTTTGTTGCCCCTTGTATGGTACCGTGGCATCATAACTAACAGCAAACTCAAACTCTTGGGCTCAAGGGATTCTCTTGCTTCAGCCTCCCAAGTAGCTGGGAATACAGGCACCCACTACAATGCCTAGCCTGGTCTCGATCTTGTGAGCTCAGTCAATCCACTCACCTCTGCCTCCCAGAGTGCTAGGATTACAGGCCTGAGCCACCCTACTTGACAAAATCATCATTTTCAGACAGAAAAGAAATTAATGCTTCCCAAAGGTCAGTGGAAAGGCAAACAACGTAAAAATGGGCTGCCTGGCTGACTTGGTTCCTTGGTCATTCTGTAAACTGATTGGTCCATTTATGTCACTGATTATTTCTGGGTTAATTCAATTCTTTATTCTTCAACAATGTCTATGAGGAGGTGGAAGAATTTCACTATAGGGCATCAAGCTCAAAGTAGACAGAAATCCTATCCTGAGGATAGTGACAGAAAGTGAAACCTGGCAACTTAATAGTGCAACTTATTTTCTTTACTTTAAAAAAAAAATTATTCCAGATTAATATGAGGGTATAAACGTTTAGATTACGTTTTTTTCATTTCTAAGATAAAGTTCCAGTTGTAGTTGAGCCCTTCAGCCAGGGGGCATGCTGAACAACCTCATCCAACTTGTCTTTTTTTTTTTTTTT
>NW_003852442.1:13240674-13241688 GCF_000181295.1 Otolemur garnettii
AAAAAAAAAAAACTTTTCAAAATATGGTTTGGGAACTAACTACCTTACTCTTTATCTCTCCATTAACTATTTCAATTAACTGGTAAACCTCGAGGCTATGGTTTCAAATCAGACATTCTAAAACAAAGTGCCTGGCATTTCCCATGTGCCAACATAGTTCTGCATTAAAGAGACACAGCATTCATTTTGTTAAAAACACTTCAGGCTCGACAGTCATCATACTTGGCATCTACACTGGAAAAATGTACTGGCTGCAGGTCCACTGGATATTTAGTTTCTAAGAGATTATGGAGTCCAAGAATAACTGGTAGGTGATGCTCTGTTTTTAATTTTTCCCTCAATTTCTAAGTATAAGCCAATTTACTAGTCTGCTGTCACATACTTACTTATTCATATCACTTCTTCCAGATTGTATTTTACTATTGTTTTCCTACAATAATCTAGTGTATAAATAAAACAAGCTGAGAAAAGACATGTTTATCTTGCTCTGTCAGCAAAACAATAATATTAATAACATAATTACAAGTACCATTAATTGAGCACTGGGGGGAGGGCAGGCACTGTGCAAAATTTCTTACACATTTTTTTCCCATTTCATGTCAGAACAATCCTATGAGGTAGGTTTTACCAATAAAGAATATAAGACTTGTAGTAAAAAAGAAAAAAAAAAGTAATAAAACAAAAGAGAATGATATACAAAGTTTAAGACAGTGTTTTACTTTGATGGGAGAAGAGGAGATAGGACTTATGAGGAGTAGAAATAAAACTAGGCTGTACAGTGGGTTAGTGGGTGTTCTTTTTACTAAAATATAATTTTAAAATTATATCAATGAATACAATACAATACAATGAATACAATAAAATTAAGGCTGTATATGGATAGCGTACAGCCTCACAAGAGTTGCTATAAGGCTTAAATAAAATGTTCTGTTTTAAAAAGGGCTCTGTAAGTTACTATTCCTTTTTTGACCCATTTCAACGGTACCGTGGCATCATAACTAACAGCAAACTCAA
>NW_003852442.1:13242006-13244059 GCF_000181295.1 Otolemur garnettii
AAAGAAAGGAAAAAACACATACATAGTATATATACCTCCATGTTTTTCTACTAGCTATTACTTGTCACTTAAAAATTTCAGATATTTTCTAAATTACTTATCATGAAAGACAATGGAATATACATACTAGTCATGTAACAGCTGTGATTAATTTACATTATCTTCTAAAGAAATTACTTATGGTTGTCCCAAAAGAAAGAAAACTCTGAAGTTATAGAGGATCTATCCTTCTCCACAGAAGAAAGAGGACAGATGTATGGAGGACAAGTCCAGTGGAGAACGCTGGAACACAAGCAGAGTAAGGCTATCCACATGAGTGGATTGCCCAGCTCAGGGAGTAAAAGGCTGAGAATTCTGAAAAGGGTATGTATGTGCAGGAGGGAGCAGGGATAGTCAAGGATAAAGTGTCAGAGCCAGGAGGCTAAGGAGGGTACCTACACAGGATGCATCCAATAGAAGGTATTAGAACCTAAGTATTAAAGAGGATATCCACAAAGGATCGTCTGAGGTTGGGTATCAGAGATTACCCTGAAGGTATGAAAAATGAGTCCACTTGGGAGAGTTAGGAGCCTAGCACAGGGAGGTATAATCCAGAAAAGGTGAGAAGGGCATTCATGTAAGACCCTGCAACCTGGACAGGAAAAGGACAGCATCTGTGTGGAAGGGCTGCTTAGTGTGGGAAAGTCAGAGACTGAGCAGGTTAAAGAGGACATTTCCATGGATGGGTGGTCCAGCATGGGGTTTTGGAGTGCAAAGGAGGTAAGGAAGACATCCACAAGGGTTAAGGGAGCACAGGACAGCTTTAGGCAGGTATGAAAATCCTAGCAGAATAAGGAACACAACAGGCTATCTACCTGTCAGGGATGTCTGTTCAAGGTAGAAAGAAAGAACCCAAGTGGAGTGAGAAAGGTATCCACAAGTGAGCAGGAAGATAGATAGCTCTGGGTTTTAAGAACATCCATGTAGGGGGCAAGATGTTGGGGTCCAAATTGGGTAATTAGGGTATTAATGTGTCTGGAAGGAAGGAGTAGCAAAAGAAGATTGGATATGGCCGGCACCCATAGCACAGTAGTTATGGCACCGGCCACATACACTGAGGCTGATGGGTTTGAAACTGGCCCCAACCAGCTAAACAACAATGACAACTGCAACAAAAAATAGCTGGGCGTTGTGGCAGGCACCTATATTCCCAGCTACTTGGGAGGCTGAGGCAAAAGAATCACTTAGGCTCAAGAGTTTGAGGTTGCTGTGAGCTGTGACACCATAGCACTCTACCGAGGGCAACATAGTAAGACTCTTTCTCAAAAAAAAAAAAAAAGAAAAGAAAAGAAAATCACTCTTATGACAATCACAGTCTAGAAAAAATAAAATGAATCAAATTTAAAATAATATAGCATGTGCTTTAGGTGCTATAGTAAAAGTATGGAATGTTATACAACTAGAGAAGAAGAAACCCTTAACATTATGTGTGGAGAGTGAAAGGAGGCTTCACAGACGATTTGATACCTGAAGTCAGTCTTGAATACTGAAATAAGTATGTAACAGACAGATTTGGGAAAAGGGAGGTAAAAGCAAACCTGAACAAAAGAGTATTTTTACTTCAGTTTTCAAGTAATTCAGTTAAATGAGAACCTGGGAATTCCAAAGAGTAACACAAGATGAAGCTATTAAAGGCAGAGAGAGGTCAGATTATAAAAGGCCTTGTATTTCAAGCTAAGCAGAAAGGATTTTATTCCTCAGCACACAGGAAGACTTTGAGGGTTTTAAGCAAGAAATGGTAAGCTAAAGTCCGGGCACAATGGCTCAGCCTATAATCCTAGCACTTTGGGAGGCTGAGGCAAGTGGATTGCTTGAGCTCAGGAGTTCAAGATCAGCCTGAGCAAGAGCCAGATCTCAGCTCTAAAAAACAGCCAGGTGTTGTGGTGAGTGCCTGTAGTCCCGGTTACTCAAGAGGCTGAGGCAAGAGAATCATTTGAGCCTGAGAGTTTGAAGTTGCATGAGCTATGATGCCATGGTACTCAACTCCAGGGCAACTGAGTGAGACTCTATCTCA
>NW_003852442.1:13245598-13246354 GCF_000181295.1 Otolemur garnettii
GGCTCACACCTGTTATCTCAGCACTAAAGGGGGCTGAGGCAAGTGGATTGTCTGAGCTCAGGAGTTGGAGACCAACCTAAGCAAGAGCAAGAGACCTGGTCTCTAAAAAAAGCCAGGCATTGTGGTGGGTGCCTGCAGTCCCAGGTACTTGGGAGGCTGAATCAAATGGATTGCTTGAGCCCAAGAGTTTGAAACTACTATGAACTAAGGACATCGTGGCCCTTTACCCAGGGCAACAGAGTAAAACTATCTCCAAAAAAAAAATTCATTGACTGTTAATATTATTTCCCATACATACCATTTCTTTGACACTCCTCAGATTGTTACACATAATCTTTATGTCTATTTTGTATTTCTCCAATTGTGTTGAAAACCCTTCTTGAGCAGAAACTATGTCATGCCTTCTTTGACTAAGATTTAGCAGTACCGACTTACAATAAACAGTGATTGTTAATGAGGTTATCAAAATATTAAGGAAAGCTAATTTGTAAAATAACCTTAAGGAAAATTCCTAATATTCATCTTATTTCAGACACCACTAATAAATAAAAGAGGTAATAAAAAATATATCAATAGTGAAGAATATACTTGCTATAGTATGAAGCACAGTTCAGTAAATAATCTCATTCATTTATTCATGCACTCATTCAACACATATTTATGGACTACTGATGTACATCAAGCACTGTATACAACAACAACAAAAAAGACAAAAAAATCTGTCTTCATCTACCCTCCATTCTAATACCCTTAAAT
>NW_003852442.1:13246460-13247652 GCF_000181295.1 Otolemur garnettii
TGGACTACTGATGTACATCAAGCACTGTATACAACAACAACAAAAAAGACAAAAAAATCTGTCTTCATCTACCCTCCATTCTAATACCCTTAAATCATAATGACTGCTTGCTTGCTTGCTGCCAAAGTCTGAATGTTGGCTCCCCCCACAATTTACATGTTGGAACCTAAAACCCAATGTGATGGCATTAGGAGGTGGGGACTTTTAGGAAGTCTAAGGACTCTGCCCCCCAAAATGGGATTAGTTGAGTTCCCTTAAAAGGGAAGTTGAAGGAAGTTGCCTTGTCTCTTCTCCCATGTCAGGATGCAGCAAGAAAGTATAAGAACAAGCCCTCACCAGACACGGAATCTTCTGTCATCCTAATTATGGACTCCCCTGCCTCCAAAACTGTGAGCAATGAATTTCTATTGTTTATAAATTACTCAGTCTAAAGTATTTTGTTACAGCTGCCAAATAGGCCAAGTCACATGCTAAAGAAAGGTGACTTCAGTTTCCTACCAATTTTCTACCTTTACAAAGCTCACATTTAATTGTAATATCACTAAAATAAGCTCATTTCTGAATATAAGCAGTAGAAAAATCAACATCTATGCATTTTAAAACTTTAAAGTACATATTTGAAATAGTTTCACTGAATGTTTGCAAAAACCAATATCAAATAGAGATCTGTTCCATAACTACAAGAGGTAGCCATATTATACAACCCTATACTTAAGAATCATTCCTTTTTAAATTAATCATGTATGTGTAAATATACATAATCAATGAAAAGAAATAAGTAGAATTAACATTTATATGCTTTTACATATATCATTTTTGACCTTGAAAAGACAGTTCAATAAATTCACAAGGCTAACTCAACAGTTTTTCTTAAAAGAAGAAAAAACTAATTTTGTCACTATTAGCTCATTTTGCATAGGTACAGACAGAGTAAATCCATAGAAATCAGAGTTTCTGTTCTCAAAAAGCTTATGGTCCAGAGACAGTGACCGCAAGTACATAAATAGGCAATGGAATCTGTACCAATACATAGGTTCTATGCAGAGAAAAGATAGTGAGAGAGAAGAAATATACAGAAGGCAAGGCATGAATGGAATGAATGTAGTTTTAAGGGATGAATCTAAAATTCACATCAAAAACACAGAAGTTTGGGCTCGGCGCCTATAGCTCAACCGGCTAAGGCGCCAGCCAC
>NW_003852442.1:13248380-13251392 GCF_000181295.1 Otolemur garnettii
AAATTCTTTGCCCAGCATTCCCATCTAAGCAATCAGTAAGAACAATGAACGCAGAAATGTCTTCTATTTTATTTACTATATTATTGTGCCTGGCACCTAACGAGTACTTCAGTAATGTTTAATGAATAAAATATATGAACAAACAAGCAAATCACCTACCTTAATTGACTCTAACCAAGCAATTCTTAAACATTAATTCCTGATTTTATATCCATAATCTTAGAGAAGAAAAATTTAAAAAATTAAATAATCTAAAACCCTCCAAAAACTCCACCTTGTTTTCTTTGCTTTCATTATCAGAAGGCCTACCACCTGAACTAAGAATGTCATTTTTCTATGGTATTTTTAAAAACCCAAATACTCTATCTCCCCATGTCCCATCTTCCAATTTCTACCCTATGACCAGTTAAACCACCATTTTCTGATGGACAATGAAAAATCATTTTCATGTCTCAGGCCCTCATTTTCAGTGATTTTTGAAGTGTTAAACTAGTTTCCTTCCTTTCTACTTATAAAACATAATTTTTTCCCCGTCCTTCAAGCCAATATTGAGGAAATGAACAAGGTTCATTTTGTCTTTTCTACTTTACACAAAGATTACCATCAATAAACAGAAGTGTGCAAAACTTTGAGATATAAAATAATAGTTTATAGAGATCAAAATATTTATCTACCATGAGTAGCAATGAAGAAATGACCAAGTTAATTACTCCTCGCTCTTAATTTAAGACCTTGGTTATCAACAGAAAGTCTCAGAATTGTATGAAGAGGGCAGCGCCTGTGGCTCAAAGGAATAGGGCGCCAGCCCCATAGGCCGGAGGTGGTGGGTTCAAACCCAGCCCCAGCCAAAAACTGCAAAACAAACAAAAAAAAAAAGAATTGTATGTGGAAATAGGTTTTTTTTCTTTTAACCTGAATGCAGATGTCTAGGATTCCATCACAGACCTACTACTGAATAAAGGTTTATAGGAAACAAGAGCAACAGAGTCTATATCTTGTATAAAGTTCCACTGGTGAGTCTTCACTCTCAGAATAAAAACAGATCAGCTTGAGTTTACTACCTCTTTAAGTATTGCTAGTTAATTTTTTTTCCTAGAGTCTAGGAGAGAACAACAACAAAGAGCTAAACCACTTTCTTCTGCAGATTACCTAAATTTTTAAACACTGAGGAGAAAACAATTGTATTTACAAAATAAGTTACATATTTTTCCTGACTAAAATTTTTCTTAACAATTGCTTTCACATGGTGGTAGATAATTTTCAATATTTGATACATGTAGACTTGAATAATACCTAAAAATAATGGAACAAATTAGCATAGCTCATTATTTTGAGCCTGGGAGAAATAACCTAGAATTACTTCTTATAGGCAACTCTGATCATCCCCTGGTTATCCTCTAAAACAAATAATATTTGGGGTTTTTTTGTTGTTTTTTTTTTTGAGACGGAGCCTCAAGCTATCCCCCTGGGTAGAGTGCCATGGCATCATGCTCACAGCAACCTCCAACTCCTGGGCTCAAGCGAGTCTCCTGTCTCAGCCTCCCAGGTAGCTGGGACCACAGGTGCCCACCACAACCCTGGCTATTTTTTGGTTGCAGCCATCATTGTTGTTTGGCGGGCCGGGCTGGGGATTCGAACCCGCCACCTTAGGTGTATGTGGCTGGCACCTTAGCCGATTGAGCCACAGGCACCGAGCCACAAATAATATTTGCTATCTGAAAGAGTTTTTTTCTTTTCCTTTTAAAAACTTGTGAAAACATGTGATTGAATTCCATCACGTGTGTATTTTAGAGTGGTGAAGTCTGGGCTTTTGGTGTAGCTATCACCCCAAAATGGTATACACTGTACTCCATAGGTAATGTTTTATCCCTCATCCTCTCCTCCTCCCTCCCCTCATTTGCATCTCCAATATCCGTTATACCACTCTGTATGCCCTTGTGTAGCCATAGTTGAGCTCGTATTATAAGTGAGAACATGTGGCATTTATTTTTCTGTTCCTGAATTACTACACTGAAGATAACCACCTCCATTTCTAAGTTACTGCAAAAAGACATTTTGTTCATTCTTTTTTACTTTTACTTTCATTCTTTCTTATTGCTGAGTAATACTCCATGGTGTGTGTGGAGTATTCATACAAAACAAATAAGGAAAATGAAATCTTGTATATTTTTCCTGATTATTTAAATTTTCCTGACAATTATATAAATATACACACACCAAATTTTCATTACCCACTTGTCAGTTCATGGGCACTTAGGTTGAGTCCATATCTTTGCAATTGCAAATTGTGCTGCAATAAACACATGAGTGCATGTTTAATACTTTGGTTTTCTGATTATGCTTAACTAGACACTTTACTGATAGACAAGATTTTTTTTTTATATATAGAATCTCACTATGTCGCCCTCATTAGAGTGCTGTAGCATCACAGCTCATAGCAACCTCAAATTCTTGGGCTTACGTGATTCTCTTGCCTCAGCCTTCCAAGTAGCTGGGACTACAGGTACCTGCCATAATGCCTGGCAATATTATTGTTGCAGTTGTTGTTTAGCAGGCCAGGTTCAAACCCACTTGCCTCAGTTTATATGGCTGGCACTCTAACCACTGACCTATAGGCACTGAGCTGACAAGGTCATTTTTTTCTTTTTTGAGACAGTCCGTCGGCCTCCCTAACCCCCAGTAGAGTGCCATGGCATCAGAGCTCACAGTAACCTCAAACTCTTGGGCTAAAGCAAGTCTCTTGCCTCAGCCTCCCAAGTAGCTGGGACTACAGGTGCCTGTCACAATGCCCAGCTTTTTTTGTTGTTGCTGTTGTCATTACTGTTTAGCCGGCCTGGGCCGGGTTTGAACCCACCAGCCTGGTGTATGTGGCTAGTGCCCTACCCACTGAGCTACGGGTGCCGGTCTTTTTTTTGGCTGGGCCTGGGTTTGAACCTGCCACCTCCAGTATATGGGGCTGGTGCCCTACTCCTTTGAGCCACAGGCACCACCCACAAGGTTTTTTTTTTTTTT
>NW_003852442.1:13253100-13267723 GCF_000181295.1 Otolemur garnettii
CATACTGATAAGGTAAGACCCTTCTTAACACCACCCAATATGCCTGAAAAGATTTCTATTCTGACCAGCAAAAAGAGGCATCATATCCAACCCTTTGTAAGCTTCTCGGCACTGTTTCTTCTAGTCCTCTCAGGCAGTGTTTTCACCAGGCTTGGGTAGTTCTCCCACATGTATGCAATGATCACCACTCAGCTAGATACTCTAAGGCAGTGGTTCTCAACCTTCCTAATGCCACGACCCTTTTACAGTTCCTTATGTTGTGGTGACCACCAACCATAAAATTATGTTGTAGCAATGAAAATAATTTTATGGTTGGGGGTCACCACAACATGAGGAACTGAAAGGGTTGCGGTATTAGGAAGGTTGAGAACCACTACTCTAAGGAGATCCTCTATAGATCTCCAATGTTCTGTGTGCATCCCTCTTTCCTCCAGTATTGTGCCCTAAGAACTCTGATCATCTTAGTACTCTAGTATTGTGCCCTGAAACTTTTAGCTCTACCACCTCAACTCAAGGAGACCGCTAGGTTCCACCATGAGTTCTTCCTTTCTATATCACAGCCTGAGAACAAACCAGGGCACTTGCAGGGCTTATGTCATTTGCTTTCTTTCTAATGGATCATTGTTCTTCACTGCCTGCTGTTAATTATAAAAAGAATAATTATTTCACATATATTCTATAGCTTTTTAGTTGTTTCAGGCAAGAGGGTATATCTAGTCTCTGTCAACATACCTTACATGAAAGCAGAACTTAATCTACTATAATTTTAACCCTTATCAGTATGTTCATCACTAAGAAAAGACAAAGAATTAATATTACTATGTACTACTTCACAACCTCTAATAGAAGTAAAGAATTTTCAGATTACTTCATTTATACTCAATAAATATTATATGTGCTCTATGTAACAAACATTGGGTTAAGCCCTTTGAGGTTTAAAAAAATGAGTCAACCTTCACTCTGGGAGGCCGAGACAGGTAGATCACTTGAGCTCAGAAGTTCAAGACCAGATTGAGCAAGTGTGAGACACCATTTCTAAAAATAGCCAGGCATTGTGGTGGGTGCCTATAGTTCCAGCTACTTGGGAGGCTGAGACAAGAGTATCACTTGAGCCCAAAAGTTTGAGGTTGCTATGAGCTATGGCACCATGCACTCAACCAAGGGGACTGAATGAGACTCTGTCTCAAAAAAAAAAAGTCTTACCCTTGTAAAAGTATAAAAATACTCTATAGATACACAACTGTATCCTTTATACTCTAGGCACAAATGAGAATTTAAAAAATAATTTACTCAGGTACAGGGACCCACCCCTGTAATCCTAGCATTCTGGGGGACTGAGGTGGGTGAACCGCTTGAGCTCAGGAGTTCAAGATCAGCCTGAGCAAGAGTAAGACCTCATCTCAAAAAATAAAAAAAATTAATACAAATTAAAAAATGTTTTGGCTCGGCGCCTGTAGCTCAACGCTAGGGTGCTGGCCACGTGCATGGAGCTGGTGGGTTCAAATCCAGCCCTGCCAAACAACAATGACAATTGCAACCAAAAAATAGCTGGGTGTTGTGGCAGGCACCTGTCCCAGCTACTTGGGAGGCTGAGGCAAGAGAATCACTTACACCCTAGAATTGGAGGTTGCTGTGAATTGTGACGCCATGACACTCTACCAAGGGCAACATACTGAGACTCTGTCTCAAAAAAAAAAAGAAAGAAAGGAAGAAAGAAAGAAAGAAAATTTTAAAAAGTTTAAAGATACAGTAGTTCCAGACTCGGCGCCTGTATAACTCAGTGGCTAGGGTGCCAGCCACAAACACCAGAGCTGGTGGGTTCAAATCCAGCCCAGGCCTGCCAAATAACAATGACAACTACAACCAAAAATAGCTGGGCATGTGGCAGGCGCCTATAGTAGTGCCAGCTACTTGGGAGGCTGAGGCAAGAGAACTGCTCCAAGAGTTGGAGGTTGCTATGAACTGTGACACCATAGCACTCTACTGAGGGTAACAAAGTGAGACTCTGTCTCGAGAGAAAAAAAAAAAAGATACAGTAGTTCCAGTCCTCAAAGAACTAAAAATCTAGTTGGAATAAGGATATGTATATGTGTGTACTGTTATTATGCAATATATCCTACATTATATTGTTACATATGCACACACATACATACATATCATATATGCATGAATATACTTATAGGAAACATTTAGAGAATAAAAATAGGCTGTTGAATTTTTCTTTCTTTCTTTTTTTTGAGACAGAACCTCAAGCTGTCCCTCTGGGTAGAGTGCTGTGGCATCACAGCTCACAGCCCAACTCCTGGGCTCCAGCGAGTCTCATGCCTCAGCCTCCCAAGTAGCTGGGACCATAGGCACCCACCACAACGCCCGGCTATTTTTTGGTTGCAGCCGTCATTGTTGTTTGGCAGGCCCGGACTGGATTCGAACCTGCCACGTTAGGTGTATGTGGCTGGCACCTTAGGCACTTGAGCCACAGGCACTGAGCCATTTTTTTTTTTTTTGAGATAGAGTCTCACTTTGTCTCTCCTGGTAGAGTGCCATGGCATCATAGCTCATAGCGATCTCAGACTCTTGTGCCCAAGCAATTCTCTTGCCTCAGTCCCCAGAGTAGATAGAATTACAGGCACCAGACATAATGCCTAGCTATTTTTAGAGATGGGGTCTCGCTCTAGCTCACGCTGGTCTTGAACTTGTGAGCTTAGACAATCTACCAGCCTGGGCTTCCCAGAGTGCTAGAATTACAGGCAGGAGCCACAGCGCCTAGTCCTGCTGTAGAATATTGACAATGATTATAATTTCTGGAAACCAGGATCTTAATCAATTAAAGACTCTTTGAAAAGGTGCCATTTGCATCAGATTTAGTAATTCATGGGTCATTACAAAAGTTTTGAAACACACAAAAATCAAGAAACATAAAACCTAACTGGATGGAAACAAATGAAGCCTTACCAGCAACACCAGTAAGCCAAACAGGTTGGAACTTGCATGTGTGAATCAGAAAGGATTTCTGTCAACAGTATTTCTTGGAAGGGAAATGATGGAGCATAACATAGTCTGTCTCAAAACTTTTGAACTGATCCACATATAGTCAGCACAAACTTATCATACACTAGTCAACAGCAATAAGCAAATAGAGACTCAGATACCTTCTAAAACCTAGTTTTCACTCTTCATAGCAGCACTAATGAAAACTAGGTTATTAAAATATATAATTATATGGCAGTAGAGCTATAAAACAACAAGAGCTAATTAAATATTAATAGTTGTTGAATGACTATGAGTGTTTACTTTATAACCCTCCAGCCTTACCTCTCTTCCATGCTCTTCTTTCCTCCACATTTCCATCACAATACACTGAGTTTTCAATTCTTCAGCCAAGTATTACCTTTATTTCTTTGCAAATGCCATTGTTTCTACCTGAAACACTGATGTTCTCTCTACTACTTCTTCCCATAAGCTATTTCTGACCACTCTGATTTTTTCATTTGTTTAGAGATGGTCAGTCTTACTCTGTCACTCAGGATGGAATACAGTGGCTTGTGATCAAAGCTCACTGTCACCTCAAGTGAGTTCAAGCTATCCTCCTGCTTCAGCTTCCTAAGTACTAGGACTATGGGTGTGTGCCACTATGCCTGGTCAATTTATTTTGAACTCCTGAGCTCAAGCAATCCTGGGCCTCCCAAAGTGCTAGGATTATAGGTGTGAGCCATCCAGCCTAGCCCACTCCAATCTTATCTATCTCTCCTAAGTATTTCTCTACTAGAATACAAACCACACATAATTTGACAATTGCCAGTTTGCTTAGACTATTTCCTCTTACACTTCACATGGGCAGTGGCTATGTCAGTCTCATTCATACTGTGTCTTCAGCAGCACAATGTCTAACACTAAAAGGAACTCATGGATGGGTGGGGTGGCTCACACCTGTAATCTCAGCACTCTGGGAGGCCAAGGCAGGTGGACTGCTTGAGCTCAGGAGTTCAAGACCAGCCTGAGCCAGAATGAAACCCCGTCTCTAAAAATAGCCAGGTGGGCCTTGTAGCAGGTATCTCACCTGTAGTCCCAACTGCTCAGGAGGCTGAGGCAAGAGAATAACCTGAGCCCAAGAGTTTGAAATTGCCATGAGCTATGATGCCACTGCACTCTACCAAGGGTAACAAAATGAGACTCTGTCTTAAAAAAAAAAATGAAAAGGAACTCCTTTCATGAGTACATGAATAAAGAAGAAAATATACTCTATGGGAATACACAAGGTTGTGGCTATACCATATAAAGAAGTAGGAGGATTAGAATGGGAAAAGTCAGAAAAGCAGCTAGAAAAAAACAAGAGTCCAAGGAGAGCCTGGAGAATACAGTGTCAGAAAAAAGAGCAAAGTCTTGGGAGCAGACAGCTAAAAGTGAAAATGTCTCATTTAGTTCAAATAAGGAAGAACTTGAAAGAAAGCATTTACTTGATGTAGCAAGAGGTACTTTTGGATACCATGGCCAAAAATTTTATCAAGGAAGTAGTAGGGATAACCAGAGGCAAAGAGTTGAAGTTCAAATGGAACTGAGAAAGGAAATGAAAGGTAAGCCATAATATATACTACTTTTCCACCAAGTCTTTACAAAGAGAAAGAAAAGAATATTCAAGGAAACAGGACCAAATGAAAGGTTTACAATACTGTGTGGAAAAAGAAACTGTATACAGTAAAAAGAAGAAAGCCAGTAATGAGGAAAAGTTGGAAGATTCAAGAGAGGATATATATTAATAGAAGAGATTTAATTTTTAAAAACACCATCAGATTTGACAATTATGAAATTGTAAGTGAATTTCCTAGAGAATACACAATAACAAAAGGTTAAGAGACATCAGATGGTCAAGAAAATAAGATTAGCATAGCAATGAATATTAGGCTAAATATCCCAACTACGAAAATCTGAAATGTGAAATGCTCCAAAATCCAAAACTTTCTGAGTATTGACATGACACTCAAAGGAAATGCTCACTGAAAGATATTGCATTTCAGATTTTCCGGTTTGAGATGTTCAACCTAAGTTTTATGCAAATATTCCAATATTTTAAAAAAATCCAAAATCTGAAAGACTTTCTGGTCCCACACATTTCTCAGATAAGAGATACTCAGCCTGAATAATAATGCGATTTTTTCTAGAGCACTGTTATAGGATTATATTTCCATAATGAATTAGTTTTCTAATTTTCTTTCCTTTTGTAAGAAACTTTAATTTTTATTTTATTTACTTATTTAGAGAAAGAGTCTTACTTTGCTGCCCTCAGTAGAGTGCTATGGTGTCACAGCTCACAGCAACCTCAGACTATTGGGCTTAAGTGATCTTCTTGCCTCAGCCTCCTTGACTAGCTGGGACTATAGGTACCTGCCACAAGGCCTGACTAGCTTTTCTATTTTTAGTAGAGACTGGGTCTCATTCTTGCTCAGGCTGGTCTCAAATTCCTGACCTCAAGCAATCCGCTCACCTCGGCCTTCCAGAGTGCTAGGATTACAGGCGTGAGCCACCACCCTAGGCCTCTAATTTTAAGTACCAGAGCCCTTTTTGAAAGTATAACAAATATAGAGGTACCACTACAAAAATCATACTTAAAAGCAGTTTGACTACTATTGGTATGAGGAAAACACCACATCAAAGGGAATCATGAAAAAGGAGAGTAAAAAATACAAAATAAAGAAAAAGTATGTCACAGAAACAAGTCGGGAGAATGAAGCTGCCTTAGAAAAGACAGTGTGAATTTATTCCACTGACATTAGAGGGTAAAAAAAGAGAAAATGAGAAGAACAAAAAAAATTTTTGAGATAAAGAAGTAAAAAGTTGAGAATCTTCTGTGGGATAGATTTACTGTGCTCTAAACGAAAATTCAGTTATTTCCATTTGCCAGTGGTTAAACTCTAAAAGCAGATGCTTAAAAGGCATGTAAGAAATCTTTCTTTACCCATGAATGTTTAAAGGACCAATTAAATCACATGGGAAGAATTAAGAGATTAAGACCAGGGGATAAAAGTTTTAGTACTAGAGGTTGTCAATATCATTATTAAACAAATGTACATAAATTCTCATTTGGCTTGATCAGAAAGTCAAAATTGTAATATACATAGTAGATGATTAGTGAGGCACTTCAAATATTATTGTAATCTCTTTTTGTACATAAATGGCCATGTGGTAAAAACAAGAAAGTCACAGCTTCCCTAGTAATGTCTATAATCGTACAAAGCAACTGATCCCTGTATACCAATATTGTTCATTGTTTTCAATAAGTAAGAGGTAGGCAGCATGTCATAATAAAAAACAAAGCAAAAATAGGCTCAGGAACTTTTCTCAGACAAAACAAGGTAAATCAACTTAACTGCAGTTTGGACCTATTATTTTTTCCAAGAATAATGACCCGCTCTTTCAGGCCCTAGAACCATTTGGGGGGTCATGGGTCCTCCAAATTCCCCAATTAGTTTGAGTTCCATATACTATCCAATGGGCATACAACTTGAACTGGCAATGTGTAAATTTCAAGGCAAAAAGAACTATTTCTGAAAAAAATTATTTGAGAGCATATGTATAATCATGTGAGAACATAATGAGTTCACTATAGTTCTACCACTTATTTTTTGTGTGATCTTGGGCAAGTTAACCCAGTAAGTCTTAGTTGTCTCATTTATAACATGGTGGTAATACCTATCCACCTTGTAAAATTACAAGCACTAGTAATAATGTGTACAACACACCTAAAACTATAACTATGATTAATACATTAATTGGAGCTACTAACAGTAATGGAGGCCTTAATTCCTGCCCTCAAAATTATACACAATGAGGTGTTACTGAGATATTCCATAGGCATTATTTTTTCTATTACAAAGGCAATCTGATAAATAATTTTACTTTAAAATACACAGCTTTCCTTTCTACAGTATCTATCTGGACTACAAAAGTGCTCTGTTTGGCCTGCACAATTTTTAAAAACATTTTGAATTAGCTGTCAACATTTAAAAATCACATTTTACACAAAAATCCCAAATTTTTGGCTTCTCTTAACCATAGGATATGGCAATGCTTAATCTATATTCCCACAAGGAAAACTGGAGTTATCCCGTTACTGTGCTTTCCAGTTACAAAAAGCACCATTCAGCCAATTTCACAGATCTGTATCACACTATGTCTAATAGGTATCTGAGTGTTCAATCCCTAAACTAGGGGTAATAAGACTGAAGTCTTTCTATGGAATAAGAAGGTAAGGCAAAAGATAAATCTTGCCTGAAGAAACTTTCCAGGAGCTTTAAGACCGCAAGAGAAAGTGGTCTCAACTTTCTTGATCCTATACCCCTTTCCAGAGGCAAATTTATTTACTTATGTTTTATTTTTCAGACAGAGTCTCACTATATCGCCCTGGGTAGAGTGCCATGGCATCACAGCTCACAGCAACCTCAAACTCTTGGGCTTAAGGAATTCTCTTGCCTCAGCCTCCCAAGCAGCTGGGACCACAAGCACTCACCACAACAACCAGCTATTTTTGTTGTAGTTGTAATTGTCATTTGGCAGGCCTGGGCTGGATTCGAACCCACCAGCTCCTGTGTATGTGGCTGGGACCCTAGCTGCTAAGTTACAAGCGCCAAGCCTTTTTTTTTTTTTTTTTTTTGGAGACAGAGTCTTAGTCACCTTTAGTAGAGTGCTATGGCATCATAACTCACAGCAACCTCAAACTCTTTGGGCTCAAGCAATCCTCTTGCTTTAGCCTCTCAAGTAGCCGGGACTATAGGTACCTGCCACAACATCTACCTATTTTTAGAAAAGGGGTCTTGCTTTTGCTCAGGCTGGTCTCAAACACCTGAGCTCAAGCAATCCACCCATCTGGACTTCCCTAAATGCTAGGATCACAGGCGTGTGCCACTGTGCCCAGGCCAGAGGCAAATTTAATGAGAAAGAAACTGCCTACAATAGCGGAGACTGGTAAGTACCTATCTTTCAGAGGATGAAACAAAGAAGCAATACAAAAACACTTTGTAGTAAAAAGAAAAAAAAAAAAAAGAGAATACTTTCAGAGAACAGTAAGAACCCTAAAGAGTTTAGTGCATTTTCTTATTTTACAGATATAAAAACTTAGAGCCCAGAGACTGATAATTTGTCCCAAATCGGATAGGTGATAGCAAAATCAGAATTAGAAAAAAATCTTTCAAAATAACACATGTTAATTTAACATTTACTAAGCACTAAGCCAGGTGAAAGCTTCCATGTAAGATGCCATCATACAAATATATATATTTGTACTCCTTACAATATACTACTTTTCCATTTTTTTAACATTTCAATAGGATTTGAAATGCCAATAAATGCCACTTTTCCTTAAAAAAATAAAGAAACTCAACTTCTTATACTCAAAAGAATTGGAAGTTCATTCTCAAACAAAAACATGTACACATATGCTCATAATATGCAAACAGCAGCACTATTTACAACAGCCTAAAGGTGGAACCAAACCAAATGTCCACCAATGGATTATGTATAAACTGTGGTATATCCTACCATGGAAAAGTATTCTCTTATTAATATTATTTAATTTAATATTAATATTAATAATATTAAATGTTAATGGTAGATAAACCTCAAAACATCAAACTAATAAGTAAAATAAGGGTAAAGAAGTTAGTAACTGAGATTATCTCATGTTTTGGTATTCCTTTATGGATGGAGTCAGATCAGGGGACTCCTTTTAAACCATGTGCTTGCAAAGGCTCTGAGATATGTGGATCAGTACAAAAGTCTTAAGGTAGACTAGGCACCCGTAGCTCAGTGGTTAGGGCACTGGCCACATACACCAAGGCAGGCAGGTTCAAACTCGGCTTGGGCCTGTTAAACAAGAATGACAGGGTGGCGCCTATGGCTCAGTGGGTAGGGCATCAGCCTCATATACCGAGAGTGGCAGGTTTGAACCCAGCCCTGGCCAAACTGCAACAAAAAAAAAAGCCAGGCATTGTGGTGGGTGCCTGTAGTCCCAGCTACTTGGGAGGCTGAGGCAAGAGAATAGCCTAAGCCTAGGAGTTGGAGGTTGCTGTGAGCTGTGATGCCACAGCATTCTACCAAGGACAATAACGTGAGACTCTGTCTCTAAAAATAAATAAATAAACAAACAAACAACAATGAGAACTACAACAAAAAAATTGCCAGGCATTGTGGCGGGCGCCTGTAGTCTCAGCTACTAGGGAGGCTGAGGCAAGAGAATCACTTAAACCAAAGAGTTGGAGGTTGCTGTGAGCTGTGATGTCACCGCACTCTATTGAGGGCGACATAGTAAGACTCTATCTCAAAAAAAAAAAAGTCTTGAGATATACAAAAATTAAGAAATATAAAATTTGTACTGACAGAAACTAATGAAACACTCTCAGCAACACTGATAAGCTGAATAAGCTGAAACTTGCACAACTGAATGAGAAAGGATGCTGTCAACTGTGTTTCTTGGAAGTGAAATAATGGACCACAACATAATCTGTCTTAAAACTTTCATAGTGACTTACATATTCCTTAGAACTTAATGCCCCATATCATGCACAATAGTCAGAGCAAGTGGAATGTAAAAATCTAGAAATAAAAGAAAATGATAAATCCAGAATGCTCCAATTAGGAGACATGATTGAAACAGTGTTCTGTCACCTGATGCCTACTGACACTTATAAACCTTCTATTTCTGAACTGACTAAACACTACGGGGATTTAAGTGGACAATTCAATACCATGACTAGCTATGTAGAGATGCTAACTAATATGCTTGAGCGTATCATTAATGGGTAAGAGAAGCATGGCCTTTGCCAACTGACAGGACTTGTCATCTGTTTGACCAAGAGACTGTATATATATCAAGGTTCTTGGAAGAAGACATGTGCTGTCACCTCGCTGGAAAGGTCCTTATGAAGTATGTTAAGTACCTGCGCTGCCATAAAAATAAAAATTCTCCTGGATTTACATGAGCTACTCCAAATGCCAAACTACACTAAGATAAGTAGAGGACAAACCCTATAAGTGACCTAAAAGTAAGGATTTCCAGGGCCGATTTCCAGGCCCCTGAAGCAGATGACTTCAAGAAGTAGAGAGCTTTTTCCTTAAGATCACAAATCAAGAAACTCCACTCTTTCATCTGTAAATTCCTTTCTGTCTTTTAAAGCACCCCCACCAATGGATCCTTTTAGATACCACTTCTTTTAAGCCTATTGCACAACCTGCCTCATTCTCCCTTTTTCTTCCACTATGACTCTTTCAAACTACACCTTGCTCTTACAAACCCTTACTGTTTTTCTAGCAGGTCAGGCAAAGACCCTGCATCCCTTATTATACCAGTCTCTTAAACCCTGGCCACTCTAACTAATCAATCTAATTGCTGGCTATACCAACATCTAGATCATGTAAAGGAACCTGAACTCATTTTTTTAATTAAATCATAGCTGTGTACATTAATGCAGTCATGGGGTACAGTGTACTGGTTTTATAAACAATTTGAAATATTTTCACCAAACTGGTTAACATAGCCTTCATGGCGTTTTCTTAATTATTGTGTTAAGACATTTATATTCTGCATTTAGAAAGATTCACATGTACCCTTATAAGATGGACCATAGGTGTGGTCCCACCAATCACCCTCCCACCACCCATCCTCCCCCCACCCCTCCCTCTTCCCCATCCCCATCCCCATATTCTTGTGCTATAATTGGGCTATAGCTTTCGTATGCAAGCTATAAACTAGTTTCATAGTAGGGCTGAATATATTGAATACTTTTTCTTCCATTCTTGAGATACTTTGCTAAGAAGAATATGTTCCAGCTCCATCCATGTAAACAAGACAAGAGGTAAAGTCTCCATCTTTCTTTAAGGCTGCATAATATTCCATGGTATACATATACCACAATTTATTGATCCACTTGTGGATCGATGGGTACTTGGGCTTCTTCCGTGATTTAGCAATTATGAATTGGGCTGCGATAAACATTCTGGTACAAATATCTTTGTTGTAATGTGATTTTTGGTCTTCTGGATATATACCTCATAGAGGAATTGCAGGATCAAATGGCAGGTCTGAACTCATTTTCGTTTCTGCCAATGTGAATGCCTGGTGAAACCAGTCCGGAAGATAGATGTATGACAAAGAAGTGATATCCACAGCCAGAGAAGACGTGTCATACTGCTTTTTCTGTTGGTGAGTCAACTGGACACAGAAAAATCTCTGTGGAAGCTCAAGAATTATCTTTTGCCCAAGTAAAGTATTAGAAAGGAACTTTTCCTTCTGCACTGAAAACAGGGATGATTCTGGATATTTCCCAAGTGATATGCTGAAATAATATTGTGATCAAACCCTATGGTTTGATTCCACTGATGGCATTCTTGCACCTCTTAAGATGCTGCTGACGCTAACCCTCATAATATCAATGATTGTCAAATTACCAGATGTTATGAATAGCTCACAAGCCAGGCCCATGCAACTTAGAGTAGCTCACTTGCTCTTCTTGTTAAGTTGCCACATACTAAAGATGGGGTATGAACAGAGAAAAAGCCTAGACTGACTTGGTTAAGTGACAAAACCAAGCGCTTATGGCTTCCAAAACTGGACCAAAGGCCTTTAATATCAAATATTTTGTAATCTGTTCTGTTCCGATAGACTGACAGGAACACATGGACACTGGGGATGTGAAAGTGCCAAGGAGGAAGAAGAGGCATAGCAAACTCCAGCCTGGGAGGTCACAGGTTTCAACCTGACCTTATCTGTAAATTACACTGGTCTTTTTATTATGTGTAGTAAATACAAGTGGTCCCCACCTAGACGGTCAACATGTTATGGACTTAATTATCTGACGCCCTTTGTTACCAGATAGTCTACTATAAGTACTAGTCAAATTATAAACTTTGACTCTTTTGTTCATAAAATGGTCCCAAGTAAATATACTAGATGTGAAAGTATTACAATTCTAAGTTCTTTTGTGCTCAGGACTTTATGTTTGACATTTTGAATACATGAGATTGAAAAGACAGTTTTGGGCTAGGCACAGTGGCTCATGCCTGTAATCCTAGCACGCTGGGAGGCTAAGGTGGGTAGACTGCCTGAGCCCACAGCTTCAAGATCAGCCTGAGCTAGAGCAAGATCTTGTCTCTAAAAATAGCCAGGTGTTGTGGCAGGGGCCTATAGTCCCAGCTACTTGAGAGGCAGAGGCAAGATAATTGCTTGAGCCCAAGAGTTTGAGGTTGCTGTGGGTTATGACACCGTGGCACTCTACTAAGGGCAACAAAGTGAGGCTCTTATCTCAAAAAAAAAAAAGAAAGAAAAAAAAAGACAGTTTTGAATCTCTCCATGGTAATAGAACAAGAGTTCAATATCACCGTTCAAGCACTGAGAGGACTTCAGTTAGAAGTCAGCAGTAGCCTAGCCTCTGCTGTATTTGAAACTGCTGCCTCTGGATGCCTTGACAGACCAACAGAAAGGAGCTTGTATGATAACTGGTAAAAACGTATGCCACACAGGGCAAGTAGACTGTGATCTACGAAGACAAGATAAATATTCTGCATCAGATTAATGAAGACCTATTTCCAAGAATGGGAGACTGGTTTAATGAGGTGTGGAGAAATGTGCCCAGATCTGTTCTTTTCTGCTTTTTTATTCTCATTTTCATTTATCTCCTTGTCTCCATTTTCCAATCTTTTATTACTGGACTACTAACCCAATCTCTTCTCTCCACAGCTACTGATTCAGCTTTTAATGTGTGGTACTTCTAGGGAACTTCCAGACAAGGAGAATGAAGAACTTCAGGAAAATCACCCCAAAATATGATTACTTGGTATGAAGAACACTTTTTTTTTTTTTTTTTTTTTGAGACAGAGCCTCAAGCTGTCCCCCTGGGTAGAGTGCCGTGGCATTACAGCTCAAAGCAACCTCCAACTCCTGGGCTCAAGCGAGTCTCCTGCCTCCGCCTCCCAAGTAGCTAGGACTACAGGCACCCGCCACAACTCCGGGCTATTTTTTGGTTGCAGCCGTCATTGTTGTTTGGCGGGTCCGGGCTGGGGATTCAAACCCGCCACCTTAGGTGTACGTGGCTGGCGCCTTAGCCAGTTGAGCTATAGGCGCCGAGCCGAAGAACACTTTTAATTAAAGGCCATTCAGATCAGAAAGCATTATGGAATGAGCTTTCCCTCTATCTTCACAAAACCTGACCAATCAGATCAAGATTGAAAGGGAGTAACTGACTCCTCTTCCACTCCCAGAAAGCTAGCAGGCCTGGCTCAAATCATTTAAAACACAATACCTGTCTCTCGGGTTACTTTACAAGTCAATCTGTTTCCTCACATCTATTCATCCTCCCTAATAACTACTGGTTGCATCCATACTCCACATTTTCCCTGATCCCTTCTAAAAGGATCTATATCTTTGGTCTTTCAGGCATCGGCTAATCTCTCTAGTAATTCTCCTCACATGCAATGGTATTTGGACATAAACATTTCTCTTATTTTAAAAAAAAAGTTATACTAAGTGAAAGCAGCTAGACACAAAAGGTCACATGTTGTATGATTTCACTTATATGAAATATAATAGGTAAATCCATAGTAATAGAATACAGACTGGTGAATGCTATGAGCTGGAGTTAAGGGGGAAGGTGGACAGAGATGGGTATTGATAGAGTTGACTAGAACAGACCCTCAATACCCACCCAAGCCCAAATAGAACCCATCTGCCCAGAAGAAATGAGTACATGAATGTCCCATCCAGGAAAGAGTAAATGTGCCAATCCCTACCCCTCAGACCCTTTAAATTTCCATCCACCTTAACCTATGTGCTGACTTTCTTCTAGAACTCAGCTCACCCACACCCAGGTGTAAATAAAGACCGATCTTGCCCACACAGAACCTGGACTCTATTTCCTTTCATTCATGTTTCAGAATAATCTTTTATTTTTTATCTTTGATCTCTCATTTTGGGGCTAAGAACCCAGGATGGACCCAATTAGATGGATTTTCGGTCTTTGACCTCTCAGGTATGGGATTTTACTTTTGAGGGGATAAAAATATTCTGAAATTAGATATGATGGTTGCACAACACCATGAACTGTTCACTTTAAAATGGTTGATTCGTGTAAAGTTCACCTCAATAAAAAGTTTCTGAAATAATTCCTTATTTGACCATCAGGTGGAATATGACACTTAATTCAATGGGATCACCCTTCCCACCAGGAAAGAAAATCCATTTGAGCATCTACTAGGTACCAAGTACAGTGCTAGATGATGCAAATATACATTATATCAGCAAATCTTACCCCACAAGGAGAGATAAATTCATCATATGTGTGTGTGTGGGGGGGTATATATGGTTCTGGTAAAAAATTTAAAGCTCAGTACCCGTGCTTGTGTATCCCTGGATAAGCTGTTTTTAGGCTGTTTTCCTCTTTGTAAAATAGAAGTAATGACTCTATCTACACTTCATAAGGTTGTTCTGAGGATTAAATGTGATAATCCAAGAATCCACTGAGCCAGGCTCTTTGGAAGAATCACACAAATCTCAGCCACTAAGATTCATTATAGGAGGCAACGCCTGTGGCTCAGTGAGTAGGGCGCCGGCCCCATATACTGAGTGTGGCCGGTTCAAACCCAG
>NW_003852442.1:13268833-13270339 GCF_000181295.1 Otolemur garnettii
CCGGGCTGGATTTGAACCCGCCACCTTAGGTGTATGTGGCTGGCGCCTTAGCCACTTGAGCCACAGGCGCTGAGCCAATTAATATAAATATTGAAAATTTGTAACTGGTAGGTTTTGCCACCACCAAAAGCTCCTATACACAGTAATACTGACAACCAAATTGTTCAAATCTCATTAAATATTCTTTTATTTAGAACATATATGAAGCAAATGATAATCTTAGAATTATGTATACACATGAGGTATGACAATTAAGTTCATGAACTCATCCTAAGAAAAGTGCTACATACCTCGCTACTGAATAATGCTATGGTCACCTTCAAAGTACCCCTGCTGGGAAGCTATGTACTAAAGCCAGCACCTAGTTCACCCTTCAAAGCAATTTTGGAACTCTTTTCCTGAAATGGCCATAAAAGCTGTCATCATATCATCCTTGGCGTTCTGAATGTAATCAAAATGCCTTTCTTTCAATATTTCCTTTATCTTTGGGTAAAGAAAAAAGTCATTGGGGAGCCAAATCAAGTGACTAGGGAGGGTGTTCCAATATAGCTATTTGTTTACTGGCTAAATATTCCCTCACAGACAGTGCTGCCTTATCATGATATAAGTGACGTAAGAGCCATGAGTACTTCGCCAAGATTTTCAGTTAAGATTTTCCTGTTTCTCTATCGATATTTACTTGCCCTGCTATGCTTCTCACAGTCAGCTAATGATTTTGATGCACAATTTGACAAATTTTTGCAATGTTTTCTTCAATTCTGTCAGTTACTGGCCATCCAGACTTCTTTTCATCAATGACACTTTCTCTCCTCTCAGAAAAAACGTTTAATCCATTTGTACCCTGCTGTTTTCTTCTTGGCATTATCACCATAAACTTGGACTAACATGTCCTTAATTTAACTTCCACTCTTGCCAAGTTTAACAAGAAAAATTTACAAAGGTTTATTTGTTGCTCTAATTCAAACTCTGACATTCTTGCAACAATAATGAACACCACTCAGCAAGATACTACTACATATCTATAGGAACATAAGTGTGAGACACTGATATAAGGTTATGAAACCCTATCCAGTTGTTTGTACAGTGTTCTCAATGTGTTCATAAGTGCACAGTGGCAAGCTGATGAACTTAACTGTCAGATCTCATACATCATAGAATCAGACTTCAATAGAGAAATATGTTCTGTTGAAACTCCTGTAATGCATTATATAAATGGAAGAACTAGGAGAGAACTTAAACACCGAAAATCAAAATCTATTAGAAATTAAAAGATGAAATCAGGCCAAGTGAAATGGAGGCTCTTCCCATAATCCCTGCCTTTTGGGAGGTCAAAGTGGGAGGAATGGGCTTGGTGCCTGTAGCTCAGTGGATTACAGCACCAGCCACATACACCGGGGCTGGCGGTTCAAGTCTGGCCTGGGCCTGCTAAACAACGACAACTGCAACAAAAAAATATCTGGGCATTGTGGCAGGTGTCTGTAGTCCCAGCTACTTGGGAGGCTGAGG
>NW_003852442.1:13272725-13274434 GCF_000181295.1 Otolemur garnettii
TTTCAAAAATTCAGTAATGGTACTAGGATACTTGGTTTTCCATCTAAAAAATATATTTAGGCCAGGTCACTCTCTGACATTTTTTATTAGGATAAAATTTGCATAACAAAGTTTACCTTTTAAAGAGTACTAATCAGTGTGTTTTAATATATTCAAAAACTTGTGTAGTCATCAATACTATCATCACCTCAAAGAGAAAACCAATCCCCATTAGAAATCATTCTTCACTCCTGTAATCCCAGTTTTAGGAGGATCATTTGAGGCCAAGAATTCGAGACCAGTTTGGGCAACAAAGTGAGGTACTCTCCATCTCTACAAAAAATACAAAAATTAGCCAGGTGTAGTGGTACACACCTGTAGTCCCAGCTACTGGGGAAGGTGAAGCAGGAAGATCACATGAACTCAAGAGTTCAAGGCTGCAGTAAGCTAAGACTATGACACTGTACCCTAGCCTGAGCAAAAGAGTAAGATGTTGTCTCAAAAAATACATATGTGTCTGTTAATTATAAATATAATCATGTATACATGTTTTTTAAGACAAGGTCTCAAAATTATAATTATATTAATTACAAATATAATTTATAACAATTTTTTATAATTCTAAATCTATAACTATCATGTAAATTATAATTGATATACAACAGTGGTCCCATAAGATTATAATGGAGCTGAAACATTCCTATCTCCTAGTGCTGTAGTATCACAATGATATGCAACTACCATGATCGGTGTGTTACAACTGCCTACAGTATTCGGTACAGTAACACACTATACAGGTTTGTAGCCTAGGAGAAATAATTTAGGTTTCTGTAAGTATGCTCTATGATAACCGCCACAAAAAATCGCCTAAGATGCACTTCTCAGAACATATCCCTGTAAAGCAACCAGCAGAGAATCTTGTAAAGTATCCCCACTAAATAAAGAAAAACCACTATATAATAGAAACAGAATAGCCCAATTCTAGCTCTTAGTTGTTTCAACTAATAAGTAGTAGATTTTCCTGAACTTATTAAAGTAGTCAAGTGCTAACAGGTTAATGAACATCCAGGAAAGTGGGGGTAAATTTTAGCCCATTAATAGCTACTGCTGAAAACAGCAATGGGGGGGACAGAGGGAATGGTCCCAATATAAAAATGGGTTAAAATACAAACTTTACAAATTCTGATAAGCTTATAATCTTACACTGTACAAAAATGGCATATTTTCTTCCAATAATAAGCTCAAAGATACAATTTATTTTTTCTTCTTCAATTTAATTTGCTTCCTTTCCTCTCCCCATTCTTCACACTAATCAGTTTTAGGATTACAGTACTTTTGCCCATATTCTGAAAATGGCTTTGATAAAAATGTAACTGTGCTGCAATACCAGAAGAAAACCAAATTTATTCATTTGGCAAATGCCATTTCATTTGTTTCTTCTTTAGATGTTTCATGATAACATCTAGAAAAAGGAATAGAGGAACTCAGCAAAAATCATTTTTTAAAAAGCTATAACCTAATTATAGCCTAAGAATATGGGGAGGGGGGAGGGGAGGGGAGAAGGGTAAATTGGTGGAGGGAAGGTGATTCAAGGGATCATCTCTATGGTTTATCTTACAAGGGTACAAGTGAATCTTTCTAAAAGTAGAATATAAATGTCTTAACACAATAACTAAGAAAATGACATGAAGGCTAAGTTAACCAGTTTGATGAAACTACTTCTTTTTTTT
>NW_003852442.1:13274789-13285539 GCF_000181295.1 Otolemur garnettii
TAGGTGTACGTGGCTGGCGCCTTAGCCGGCTGAGCTATAGGCGCCGAGCCGATGAAACTACTTCAAATTGTATATGAAAACACCACACTGTACCCCATGATTGCATTTATGTACACAGCTATCATTTAATAATTAAAAAAAAAAAAGTTAACCAGTCAAAATAAAATTCTGACTAAGATTTGTTGGTTAGTTCATATATTCATATTTAGTAAGAGTGTGTACATATATAAAATATTCAAAACACACCACAAATCTAAAATTACTTTATTCATTTTTGGCAGTAATGTAAACAACTAGAAAAAAAATTGTAATAAAGCCAGGCATTTTTCATGACTCTTCACACAAAACTAAAATTGCTAATAATTTTCAGCTGGGCACAGTGGCTCATGTCTATAATCTTAGCATCCTGTGAGGCCAAGGCAGAAGGATTGATTGAGTTCAGGAGTTAGAAACTAGCCTGAGCAAGAGTAAGATCCCCATCTTCACTAAAAAAATATAAAAAATTAGTCAGGTGTTGGGGCCTGCAACTATAGTCCCAGCTGCTCAGTAGGCTGAAGCAAGAGAATCCCTGGAGCCCAGGAGTCTGAGGTTACGGTAAACTGTGACTACCCCACTGCACTCTACTCAGGGCGACAACAAAAAAGAAAAGAAAAAAAAGAGAAAAGACAATACTTGGTGTTGGCAAAGGTTCTGGGAAATTGGTCTTCCTAACGGATATAAAAACGATATAAACTCTTTGGTATCAAAATTCTAGAAAATTTGTATATGCTTTTTTCCCAGCAGTTATACTTCCATAAATTTAAATTTAGAAAAAAAGAAAACATAGCTAAGTATCAAAGATATACATGTATATAAGAATGCTCTCTTCAGAATTTCCAGAAGTATGAAACCTTGAAACACCCTCAATGTCATCAATAAGATAGTGGTTAAATAAATGATTACAAAGATCACACATCCACATTATGAAATACAATGTACCCATTCAAATAAAGACACAGATTTATTTGGACCATACGAAAGTGTACAACATGTTGCTCAGTGAAGGAAGCAGACTATAAATCATGAAAGAGCATATAGAAAATGATCTCACGTATGTAAAATAAAACATAAAAACATTACAGGTAATTGGTTATCTTTGAGAGATAAAATTTTGGTAATATTTGCTTTATTATTTGTATTTATTATATTGTTTTAAGTTTTTTTTCAAATCAAGTGATTATTAGATTTTATTGCTTTCTAATGATGACTTGATACACCCTCATTTCTAATTTTGGCATATTTCTAACCAACAAAAACATGAAAGATATAACATTATTATTTGTTGCAACTCTAATAAAGCTTAGTTTGCTACTTATTTGTCCATGGTGCCCCTACATCTCCACTTAGGAATGGTTAGTTTCTGCCATACAGAATAAGCCCATTTAAACAATTCGGATTTAAGTTTTCAATGAGAAATTACTTTCCACATAAACTCCTTCAACATCTCTAAAGTGCGACATATTATATTCTTTAAATCATGCAAATTGTTAGATAAACTTTGGTAAACTGATAAAGACACTTCAGAAAAACATATTGAAGTGATTTTATTTAAAAAGGTTATTATGTGTTGGTTGAAAAAGAGTATCAACATCAGTATCACTGAAATGACTGTAACTATAACAATATTTAAACTTTTAACAAATTCAACTTCTTTTTCATCCTTATCAGGCCAGGAACATGGCATCCTTTCTGAAGAAATTTTCATTTCAGGAATGAGCACTTTCTTAATTTGTCCAATTTCTGTTCTGCTCCATTCTTCTTTTAATACTTTGCTTATGCTAAGATAAATTTCAACAGGTTGGACCTCAGGAAGTGGTCTTTATTTCAAGATCTGCACACGCTGGTGAACATCATCAACTTTTTCAAAAAATTTCAGTGGAGGCTCTTCTTGTAAAGACGTTATCAGTCATTAGTTCAAGCTGCTGCGCTCTCATTTCTTTCATTCTTTTGATTTGTGGAGTATATTCTTTCTTTTTTTTTTTTTTTTGAGACAGAGCCTCAAGCTATCCCCCTGGGTAGAGTGCCATGGCATCACAGCTCACAGCAACCTCCAACTCCTGGGCTCAAGCAAGTCTCCTGCCTCCGCCTCCCAAGTAGCTGGGACCACAGGCACCTGCCACAAGGCCTGGCTATTTTTTTTGGTTGCAGCCATCATTGTTGTTTGGCGGGCCTGGGCTGGATTCAAACCCGCCACCTTAGGTGTATGTGGCTGGCGCCTTAGCCACTTGAGCCACAGGCGCCGAGCCTATAGTCTTGATTCATTAGATGACCAACATCACAGAGAGCTGTTAGGAAAATTTTTTTTCTGTTCTAATGTATCACTAAGCTCCTTAAAGTACTGGAGAACAACTTCTTTATCACCTTGGACCATTTTCTCAGAATGAGATTTTTTGTTCTTCCAGCATTTCAATAAGATCTGTCCAACGTGTGTCAGTCAACTGTTCAAGCAGGTTTTGAGGCATGTCCTTTTCTTTCAGATAGGCACTTTAAAGGTCATTTATAGGATGACCGTGGTGTTGACCTATGGTAAGGCAATGACCACAAACTAATTTTTTATCCAGTAGGCAATAAACATTTAAGGGTTCAGGGCAGGTGATAATATCTGGATGGTCTTCTTGCTGGTACTTCTCAATAATAGCCCTTAATGCAAAATTAACAGGTAAAGATTTAATGCCAGTTGGAGCAATTTCAATAATACTTCTGCAGTTAGGGCACTTGAGTGGAATTTGTAAAGGTCTCCATATATAAAAATTACCAGATGCTTGAAGAACATTTTCCAAGCAATTTCTATAAAATGTATGAGAACATGGTAGTACACAAAGATCTTCAAAAATACTGTAACAGATGGAACACCTTAACTCCTCCTCAAAATTGTGCATTTTCTTTCTTTCTTTTTTTTTTTTTTTTTTTTTTGAGACAGAGCCTCAAGCTGTTGCCCTGGTAGAGTGCCGTAGTGTCACAGCTCACAGCAACCTCAAACTCTTGGGCTTAAGCAATTCTCTTGCCTTAGCCTCCCAAGTAGCTGTAACTACAGGCGTCTGGCTATTTTTTGGTTGCAGCCGTCATTGTTGTTTGGTGGGTCCAGGCTGGATTTGAACCCGCCAGCTCAGGTGTATGTGGCTGGCACCTTAGCCGCTTGAACCATAAGCACTGAGCCAAAATTGTGCATTTTCATTGGGAGAAGAGAGACTGTGCAACTTTACAGCCACCACAGCGCCAAAATGGAGCAACACAGTCCCCAGGCAGCCACTAAGAGCAGCTCTGCACTCCTGCCCTCCTCCCCCCACGCCTCCCCCCACACACACCGGGGTGTTTTAAGTTTTAAAATAAAATTTTCTCTTATAATAAAAAACAAAGCTAATTTGTACTTATTTTATTTTATTTTTGACACAGAGTTTTATTCTGTCCCCTTAGCTAGATAGAGTTCAGTGGTGTCACCATGGCTCACTACAACCTCAAATTCCTGGACTCCACATGATCTCTGAAAATATGCAATTAATGGACAAGTTAGGTGAACAATGTGCTACTAAAAAGAAAGTAGGAAAAGGGGAGGATCCTACACTGAGGACACTCCACATAATACTCTTTGTTCCAACACTAGTGATGAATATTCAAATCATTCTACATAGAAGAGGGCCTAGAATCTTTTTTTCACCAACGTCTCTATAATTTGGCATTTCCAAATGGATAAATTCTCTTTTAGGTAATATTATAGATTCCAACTTAAAATGATTTTTCCAAAAGAATTTATCTCTCAAAAGTTTTTCAATTCACTCATACAATAAAGGACTGCTAAATTTTACTTCTTTTTATTTTAATTTATTTGCTTATTTATTTATTTAGAGACAGAGTCTCATTCTGTTGTCCAAGCTAGAGTGCAGAGTTGTCCAAGCTAGTGTCCAAGCTAGAGTGCAGTGTTGTCCAAGCTAGTGTTGTCCTAGGTAGAGTGTTAAGAGTGTTGTCCTAGCTCACTGCAACCTCAAACTCCTGGGCTTAAGAGTTCTCCTGCCTTAACCTCCTAAACAGATGTGACTATAGGAACACTCCACCGTGGCTGGCTAATTTTTCTAATTTTTGTAGAGATGGGGTCTTGCTATGTTGCTCAGGATGTTCTTGAACTCCTGTCTTCCAGTAATCGTCCCATTCACTTTCCCTAAGTGCTAGGATTACAGGCATGAGCCACCATGCCCAGCCTTATTTCTAAATGTATTTTATTTGGGAGATCCTAAAATACAATTTGCTTCTTGGCTAGTTGACAGTTGATGTTTCTGATAAGGACAAACGAGAGAACAGCATACATCTAAATTTAACAGGAGATGCACTTTTAGGTTTACATACAAATCAGTAAACAATTACATATGGGGGGATAGAATTACTTTCGCTCTAGGTTACTTTTCTATTTTTAGGATTAGCAATCATTTCTCTTCTAAAGTTTGCCACCCCACCAGCCCATCATAATCCTACCAAGTTAAGTATTGGTAATCCTGACTAGAGACCTCATCTTAAGTATTCTTAGAAGTTAGTTTCTATAATGGGGAAATATTAAGCTTATAGGTCAATCAGTTATCCATTAAGAAATTATTTGGCAAAAGTATAACTCATTTTATAAGAATTACTATAAATTACCAAATTGCCTAATTTAAACTTAATACACAGTTATTTGTTAATAAAATCTATTTGTGCATAGCTAATATGCATTTTACCAATAAACAAACTGGTAAATGGGTTAAGATTATTATAACTTTAATAAACTAAGTCATATTCCTATTCTCTCATTTATTCTCAAATAAGCTTTTATTAAACTTTCAGCTACAGCAATAATCTAAGAAAATATTATTCTCAGAGAACTCAAATTAATCAACAAAAAAAGACTCAATAATCCCATATAATACTGGATAAGAGACATGAATAAAATCTTCTCTAAGACAGACAAATGACTAACAAACATGAAAAAATGCTCAGTGTCCCTAATCAGAGAAACGCAAATCAAAACTACCCTGAGATGTCACCTAACCCCAGTGAGAATGGCTCACATCACTAAATCTCAAAGCTGCAGATGCTGGCGTGGATGTGAGAAAACGGAACACTTTCATACTGCTGGTAGGACTGCAAACTAACTCAATCTTTTTGGCAGGAAGTATGAAGAATCCTCAAGAAACTCAAATAGACCTCCCATTTGATCCTGCATTCCCATTACTAGGCATCTACCTGGAAGAAAAAAAATCATTTTATCATAAGGACATTTGCACTAGACTGTTTATTGCATCTTAATTTACAATCACCAAATTGTGGAAACAACCTAAATGTCCACCGACCCAGAAATAGATTAACAAACTGGGGTATAGGCTGAGCGCCTGTGGTTCAAGAGGTTAAGGTGCCAACCACATACACCCCAAAAGTTGGCAGGTTCAAATCCAGCCCAGGCCTGCCAAACAACAATGTGGCTGCAACCAAAAAATAGCCAGGCGTTGTGGCAGGCACCTGTAGTCCCGGCTACTTGGGAGGTGGAGGCAGGAGAATTGCTTGAGCCCAGGAATTGTGAGCTATGATGCCACAGCACTCACCCGGGGCGACAGCTTGAGGCTCTATCTCAAAAAAAAACCAAAAACAAAAAAACAGGCTGGGGTATATGTATACCATGGAATACTATTCAGCCATTAAAAAAGACGGAGACTTTACATATCACAAGAATGGAGAAGCAAGAATTCAATGTACTCAATTCTAATATGAAGGCAGTACATGACCTAATACAATGCGGGGGGTAGGGGAATAAGGGAGGAGGGAGGAGGAAAGGAGTATTTGGGGGGGGTCACAGCATATAGCACACCTCCTGGGGGTGGAACACAATTATAAAAGGGACTTTATCTAACCAATGCAGTCAGTGCAACCTAATTCTTTGTATCCTCAATGAATCCCAAACAATAAAAGAAAAAGAAGAAAATATTCTCTCTTTTTTTTTTTTTTTTTTTTGAGACAGAGCTTCAAGCTGTCCCCCTGGGTAGAGTGCTGTGGCACCACAGCTCACAGCAACCTCCAACTCCTGGGCTCAAGCGAGTCTCCTGCCTCCGCCTCCCAAGCAGCTGGGACCACAGGCGCCCACCACAACGCCCGGCTATTTTTTGGTTGCAGCCGTCATTGTTGTTTGGCGGGTCCGGGCTGGGGATTCAAACCCGCCACCTTAGGTGTACGTGGCTGGCGCCTTAGCCAGTTGAGCTATAGGAGCCGAGCCGAAAATATTCTCTTAAATAGAAAGTTTCTAGTAGTTGAGGACCAGTGAAGTGAAATTAAAGAAAAATAAGCACTTTAATGTTCACACAAAACACATACACTACCTAACAATTCCTCTTAACCAGGTCTTTTGAGGAATATAATTATTTCTAGATTTAATCTAGCAGTTACCCAAGGTCCTCACTAACCCCTACCAATGTCTAATTAATAATACAAATACAAAGAGAACAGCTTTGTGAGATTTAGTAGGGTTTATAGTTTCCATAGCTACTAAAGTATGTCTCACTTCACTAATGCAGCTTTTCTTCTTCCTGGCTCACTGCCACTATTCTGTGACATTTATTGGAAAACTGCAATCCTCTTGCTACTATTAAATATAAACATTTGCTTTCCAGAAATCAACAAAATGAATCAACCATGCCTATTAATAGTAAAATAAATTCCAATCCAAATGAGGTTAATATATCTACTTCATGAATTTTCAAAGTCATTTGTAGTATAGGCTGCCTTGTCAAAATTTAGTTTTTGATTATCAAAACTTTAGCACAGTTAGTAGTATTTAGGTCATCCCTTTTACTTGTGAAGCTAAAAGATTTTCGGTCTCCTCTAGAAAGTAACAAATTCACACTCTATGAAAACAGAAGAAAAAAACCATAAATAACAGACAACGAAAATAGTATACTCTTTCTACATGCTGTCACATAATTATCTGTCTCATAAATTTTATAAACAAAAGTTGGTATATCTCACTTTTTTTCATAATAAGGGTTATTTTTATTTTCTTTATGCTTTTTGTATTTTCCAAAATTTCTGTAATAAACATTTATACTTTAGCAATCAAAAGAAAGTATAATTAATGTTTTTTTAATTCTATACAAATGCTAATTAGATTTGTAATTATAATTTCAGACTAATATTAGGGTACAATCAGGCTACACTGTTTGCATTTGTTAGGTAAGGTCCCTATTGTAGTTGTGCCCCACACCCAGGTGTGCCATATACCCTTACATTGAGCCCATTAGGTGAAAGCAAACCCTCCTCCTCCTTCCCCTCAACTTGAATTGACTTTTTCTCTTGTATGAGTATGTATGTATTAATTAGTTCATCTGCTCACTTTTTATTAGTATTGAGTACACTGGCTAATTGTCTTTTCCATTCTTATGCTATTTTACTAAAGAGAATGTTCTCCAATTCTATCCAGGTTAATTAATACAAAAGATGCAATGTCTCTATCATATGATAATTCTGTTTCACTTTTTTTGGGAAACAACTTGTTTCTCACAGCAGCTATACCATTTTACATCGCCACTAGCAATACATAATGAAAGCTACTTTTATTAGAGACAACTCTACTAAAAAAATCAAGTATATAAATTCTATTCTGTTTTGAAACACTGCTATGTGTTTAACTCTTCCCATATATCTGTATGTGTGCGTGTATGAATATATATGTGTATATGTATTTACACAAAAACTTTATTAAAATATACTTCACAGGGCTTTCCACTTGGGATTCCCCCTCCACTGCCAGAGGGTTCTGTGCCTCCTCTTTTGCTTATCAATCTTTCTGTCAATAAACCCTATCCTTTCACTAAAAAAATTTAAATTTAAATATATGTATATATAAGTCACATTCAACTTCCAAGGATGCAAAAAAATGTGTACATATTATCTGTGCATTACTGGACCCTGATGATAACCACTTTGAGCACCTCTTGGAATTGCAGAAGTCAAATGTAACTTGTATTCTTTTGTTGTTATAAGCATATACTTTATATTACAATTTTAACAGTTTTTTACTTTTTAGAATATGTATAAATTTTTCTGGCACTCTCTGTACTTAAAGTATACAATTAGATGGCTTTCAGAATAGTTTGTGGCCATCACCACAATAAATTTTAGAACATTATTATTCCAAAAAGAGTTCTATGCCCTTTAACTATCATTCTCCTACTCTCCAGTCTCATCCCAACACCTAAGAGGCACTGATTTACTTTCTGCCTCCATAGATTTGCCTATTTTGTGTATTTCTTCTTGTCATTTTTTAAGAGAGAGTCTCACTGTGTTGCCCCACCTACAGTGCAATGGTGTAATCATAGCTCACAGCAATCTCAAACTCTTGGCCTCAAGTGATCCTCTTGCCTCAGCCTCCCAAGTAGCTGGGACTACAAGTGCCCACCACAACACCCAGCTAATTTTTCTGTTTTTAGTAGAGACAGGGTCTCGTTCTTGCTCATGCTGGTCTGGAACTCCTGAGCTCAAGCAATCCATTCTCCTCAGCTTCCCAGAGTGCCAGGACTATAGTATAGGTATGAGCCACCATACCCGCCTATTTTGTATATTTCATATAAACTGCATTATATAACAGGTACTCTTTTGTGATTCATGTGTTTTGAAGGCCCATCCGTGTTGTAGCATGTATCAGTACTTCATTCCTTTTCAAGGCCAAATTGATATTCTATTGTATGGAATTCTACATTTTATTTATCCATCCATTCATCAGTTCATCTGTGATGTTTTCTCATTTCAGCTGTTATGAACAATGTGTTATGAACATTCACATACATGTTTGTATACAGATACATGTTTTCATTTCTCTGGGGTATATATCTAGAGATGAAATTCCTAGATGAAACAGTAACTTTGTTGTTTTTTTTTTTTTTGAGACAGAGCCTCAAGCTGTCCTCCTGGGTAGAGTGCTGTGGTATCACAACTCACGGCAACCTCCAACTCCTGGGCTCAAGCGAGTCTCCTGCCTCCACCTCCCAAGTAGCTAGGACCACAGGCACCTGCCACAACGCCTGGCTATTTTTTTTGGTTGCAGCCATCATTGTTGTTTGGTGGGCCCAGGCTGGATTCGAACCGGCCACCTTAGGTGTATGTGGCTGGTGCCTTAGCCACTTGAGCCACAGGCACTGAGCCAGTAACTCTTTGTTTAACTTTTTGAGGAATTATCAGATTCTCTTCCAAGGTGGCTACACCATCTTACATTCCTACCAGCAGGGTAATGATTTCTCTACACTCTTACCAACACTTGTTAATAGCTGGTTGATGACAGTGATCCTAGCAGGTGTAAAGTGGTATCTCATGAGGTTTTGATTCGCACTTCCCTAATGATTAATAATGCTAAAGTGAACATCTTTTCTTATGTATGTACAGGTATTTTTTTTACTGTATAAATGCTTTTCTATGAAAACATTTATATTCAGCAATATTTATAAAAAATGTTAAAGTCAATATGTTCTTAAATACATAAGCCTTGGTCTCACCCTAACTGCTGAGCCAAAGGTGTGAATTTTTAACTCTATAAACCCCAGATGTTATCACTATCCAGAATCCTACAGAGAACCACAAAGTTTGTCTTCTAATTTGAATGTTTTGCAGACCTCCTCTATTAAATACAATACAATCTTTAAAAAAGAGGAAAAAAACAGCTCTTCCAAATTTTGGCAGACCTTTCCTCAGATTATTTCCATCATTTTATTAACACTTAAAAAACAATGGTTGAGGCTAGGCGCCTGTAGCTCAGTGACTAGGGCACCAGCTACATGCACCAGGGCTGGTGGGTTCAAACCTGGCCTGGGCCTGCCAAATAACAATCACAACTACAACCAAAAAATAGCCAGGTGTTGTGGCAGGCACCTGTAATCCCAGCTACTTGGGAGGCTGAGGCAACAGAATCACCTGAGCCAAAGAGTTTGAGGTTGCAGTGAGTTATGATGCCACAGCACTCTACCCAGGGCGACAACTTGAGACTCTGTCTCAAAAAAAAAAAAAAACAAAACAATGGTTGAGAATAGGCACAGTTTCTCACACCTATAATCCTAGCACTTTGGGATCCTGCCAATGCAAGAGGATGATTTGAGTCCAGGAGTTTGTAACCAGCGTGGGCAACAGTGAGATATTATCTCCATAAAATATAAAAATTGACTAGGCATGGTGGTGTACACCTATAGGCCCAGCAAGATGATCACTTGAGCCTGGTAGTCTGAAGGTGGAATAAGCTATGATGATGCCACTGCACTCTAGCCTGAGACACACACCAAAATTCTGTCTTTAAAAAAAAAACAAAACACAAAACAAAATGACTGAAAAAGAATGAAGGCCAGACGCAGTGGCTCACTCCTGTAATCCTAGCACTCTGGGAGGCCTAGGCAAGTTGACTGCCTAAGCTCAGGAATTCGAGACCAGCCTGAAGAAGGGCAAGACCCTGCCTCTAAAAAAAGCCAGAGGTTGTGGCAGGTGCCTGTAGTCCCAGCTACTCAGGAGGCTAAGGCAAGACGATTGCTTGAGCCCAAGAGTCTGAGGTTGCTGTGAGCCATCATGCCACAGCACTCTACCAGGGGCTCTACCAGCAATGACAAAGTGAGACTCGGCCTCAAAAGAAAAAGAAGAAAAGAAAGAAAGGAATGAAAAAGAGAAAGAAGGCTCGGCGCCTGTGGCTCAAGCGGCTAAGGCGCCAGCCACATACACCTAAGGTGGC
>NW_003852442.1:13285766-13287775 GCF_000181295.1 Otolemur garnettii
AAAAAGAGAAAGAAAGACAGACTTAATTTTTTTCAAGTACATAATTTATACTCTGAAAATTACAAAATATTATTAAAAGAAATTAAAGTCCTAAAAATGGAAAGATATTTGATGCTCATGGGCAGAAAGATTTACTATTCCATGTTTAATGGCAATACTCCTCAAATTGGCCTATTAAAATCACAGCTTACTTCTTGGCAGAAATTGAGATACCGTTACTAAAATTTACATAGACGTTCAAGGAATAGGCTCAGCACCTGTGGCACAGTGGTTACAGTGCCAGCCACATACACCAAGGGTGGTGGGTTCGAATCCAGCCTGGGCCAACTGAACAACTGCAACAAAAAAATAGCCGAGGTTGTGGTGGTGCCAGTAGTCTCAGCTAGTTGGGAAGCTGAGGCAAGAGAATCGTTTAAGCCCAAGAGTTTGAGGTTGCTGTGAGCTATGACGTCACAGCACTCTACCGAGGATGACATAACAAGACTCTGTCTCAAAAAAATAATAAAAATAAAAATAAAATGAGCACACTTCCATACGTCTATAAAGAAGGTATGTCTTTAAAAAGAAAAGAAATTGGGGCTGGGCACCATGGCACACAGAGAATATCACGAATGAAAGGGACAGATAAAAAAAGAAAGTGGAAAGGAGAACCACAATAAATGAATAGAGCTATATGCAAAATATATTCATATAGCACTGTATAATTTCCAAAGCCCTCCAACATATTTCAGCTATTTTCCTCAGACTCTTAACTAAGCCATGACAATAATGTCCGTGAAGAAAGCAAGTACTTTTGGGCAGCACCTGTGGCTCAGTGGGTAGGGCGCCAGCCCCACATAGTCAGGGTTGCAAGTTCAAACACGGCCCCGGGCAAACTGCAAAAAAAAAAAAAGCTAGGCGTTGTGGTGGGCACCTGTAGTCCCAGCTACTCGGGAGGCTGAGACAAGAAAATCACCTAAGCTCAAAAGCTGCAGGTTGCTGTGAGTTGTGTGATGCCACCACCGCACTCTACCGAGGGCAACAAAATGAGACTCTGTCTCTACAAAGAAAAAAAGAAAGTACTTTTGTGATTTCCCATAGGGTTGGGCCAAACAAGAATTAGAATTCAGATCTTACATAATCTTAGCATAGGACATTGGGGAAGTTAAGGAAATAAAGACCAACTATATGAAGAAACACAACTAACTCCTAAGGCTCCTATTAGTACTGTTCCTTCTGTTGCTCATCTCTTTTCAAGTTTGTCTCCAAAACATACCAACACAAATAGGGAGCAATGACTTCCATGCTTCCATAAAACTACTGCTGAAGAAATAGAGGCCCAATGCACTCTATTTCTAAAAGTGGTGTTTCCTGCTTTTCACTTATGAATCCCATCATCAGCCAAAACAGAGGTATTTCAGCCAGCCATTTGTTTCAGTTAAATCTTAAAGAACTCACCAAAGCCAGGCAAAGATTGACAATTTTGAGTATTAAAATCTTCCCACTCTTTTTCTGATTTTTACACGTGGCTTATAGAATGTCTCTCATTATTTTATGGCAACTGCTTAGCTAAAAAATCCCCAACACAAAGTACTGTTTTTATACCATCTGAACAGTAGCATAATCCCATTACGGCCCAAAGTGTAAGTGCCATTTATCAAATGTTTTTACCATAAGAGAGTTGGTATAAGCTCACAATTCTGTGATAAAACTGCGGAAGTTCAAATTCCAGTCTCACCCACTAGGTAAATGACCTTAGGAAAATTAATGACTCCCTCTGTATGATCATTTATGAAATAGGGATACCAGTACTACATCATGGGATTTTTCTAACAATTAAATGTGAAGAATATCATTAAAATGCTGGTACACATACATTGCTTGACATATAAATTGGCAAAGAAGGTTTTCTATTATTATTAATACTGAATTTATTATTCTTTCTTTTTTTAAACTACCAACATTGTTTCTTTGGACAAGTAAGTTCAATGAACACTGCTATAAGATTTTCTTTTCTTTTTTTTTTTTTT
>NW_003852442.1:13288754-13289958 GCF_000181295.1 Otolemur garnettii
AAAAAAAAAAAAAAAATAGTGAATTGAGTCAATCTTTTCATATAAAAGTAGTTATTTTTTATGCATAATACTGATCACAATAGGAAATGCTTTTCTGTACTACCACTTGCAAGTTTAGAGGACTCCTGAAATAATTACAGTGGAGTCAAGAGTTAATTAAAATCAGGCTAAGAACCACCTGATTAGAATATGAATTTCTATCCTTTTACTGTAATAAGAGACAGAATTCTAGTATTGAATGGAAATAATGAAAACAGAGTTTAGGAAGAGATACAAAAACAAATGGTAGGAAATCAAGAGACAGATGAAGCTAAAAGCAAGAAACAGGGATGAATTACTTTTGACATGTTTGAACTTCATTATTCCCATGATATTTTTAGTTGACTAGGTATGGATCCAAAAAGATTAACAGATACTAAACAAGCATCCAATAGATTATTTCTAATGTCATATATTTTTTTAAAACCCTATCCAATAAGACAGCTCCTTATATATTATCTCAGAGGCATTTATCATCTAACTACTACACTAACATGGACCCAGGAAGAAAAACAAATCAGGCTTAACAGCAATTCCAAAGTATTTCATAAAGTCAATAAGACACTGCTACTATTTTTAGGATTTAATTTGTAAACTATGGAGTATAATTATGCACAGTACCATATCCAATATATCAGCAATAGTAAAATAAAAAGTAGTTTACTTTTTTCTAACTCATTACCATATTTCCTATTTTCCTTTAAAAATCTTCCTAGGCTCGGCACCCATAGCACAGTGATTACGGCACCAGCCACACACACCGAGGCTGGTGAGTCTGAACCCAGCCCAGGCCAGCTAAAGCAACTAACAGCAATGAACACTGCTGTGAGATTTCCTGCTGTGACAACTGCAACAACAATAACAACAAAAAATAGCTAGGCATTGTGGTAGGCGCCTACAGTCCCAGCTCCTTGGGAGGCTGAGGCAAAAGAATCACTTCAGCCCAAGAGTTTGAGGTTGCTGTGAGCTGTGACACCATAGTACTTACTCGACTGAGGATGACAGACTCTGTCTCAAAAAAAAAAAAAAATACTTCCAGTCTTAAATGTTTAATTCCCACCAAGATTGTGCCAGATTGGCATTAAGCTCTTATTTAACATGTTCTTTAATTTGACACATCACATTATCTCTTAAAAAGTATGCTTCTAAACCACTTAAAGAAAAA
>NW_003852442.1:13290482-13303188 GCF_000181295.1 Otolemur garnettii
AAAAAAAAAAAAAAAAAATTTAATATATTGTCTTTATTTTTCTCCAATTTGCTTACTTTCTTATTTTTCTTGTTTTAACTATGATTTTCTACCATCTTATCTTATATCTCTGTATTTCTAGAAGGACCTCATAGTTAATCTATATGTTTTCTATTTTAGCTTTTTTGAATAGCAAACAAAATATACCAAAATGAATATGTTTCAGTAAAGAATGTGTAAGAAATAGTAGCTTTTTCCCTGACATCAAAGTTTTTTCCTAGGTACATCAAAGAACTCTACCCTTTGAATTTGAACCTCCTAAAGGCACTTTATTTTTTAAAATATATACAAACCACATTCTTTAAAGATGGCAGGAAAAATAGAATCAAAAAGTAAAAATCTATAATGTCCTTTTATCTAGGATTTTTTTCTATACAAGTTATTTTCAGTATAACTGTAACAGCATCATTTTTTAATCTGTTTTATTAAGCATGTCATATGTTAATCATAGGGTTAATTAGCTAGATGACTTTTCTGTTGTCAGGCAATTACCACATTGAATTAAAAGGCAGTGGCAGGATCAGCATTGTTCCAAGGGTAGGTTAAATGCAAACTCAGTTGAACCGTAAAGATATTTTTAATCAGGCTTGGCACCTGTAGCTTAAGCAGCTAAGGTACTAGCCACATATGCCAGAGCTGGCAGGTTCGAATCTAGCCCGGGCCTGCCAAACAACAATGACAACTACAACCAAAAACAGCCGGGCGTTGTGGAGGGCGCCTGTAGTCCCAGCTACTTGGGAGGTTGAGGCAAGAGAATCACTTAAGCTCAGGAGTTGGAGGTTGCTATGAGCTGTGATGCCACAGCACTCTACCCAGGGTCATAGCTTGAGGCTCTGTCTCAAAAAAAAAAAAGATATTTTGATTCTATTTCTAAAACTTTATAATACCCAATCGCAGGTTTTCCAACCTCGTTTTCCCAAACGAACTTAAATTTGGAAAATGTATGTTCTACTAAAAATTAACAAGTTGCAGCCTGAGCGAAAACAAGATGCCATCTCTAAAAAAATAGCTAGATGTTGCGGTGGTGGCGCCTGTAGTCCCAGCCGCTTGGGAGGCTAAGGCAAGAGAATCACTTGAGCCCAAGAGTTTGAGGTTACTGTGAGGTATGAAGCCATGGCACTCTACCCAGGGTGACAAAATGAGACCCTGTCTCAGAAAAAAAAAAAAAAATTAACAAGTTGTATTATAACAATTACTCAAATTCCCCTCACTGTATGCTGAGTTTTTAATTTTTAGACAGAAATCTCTAGACTACTGATACATATTAAAACATTAGCAGACAATATTTTATATTATGTGACATAGGGAATCAGCAGCGCAGAATAGTTAAGAGGTCAGATTTTATAAAGTGAGACTACCTCAGTTAGAACCTTCAACTTAGTAAGGTTCTATATAAGTTACTAGCTACGTGACTCTGGGTAACTTACTGAACCTCCCTATGTGTTTGTTTCCTCATTTCTAAAGTGGGATAATAACCATCCCAAAGCATTGTTAGGAGAATTCAGTGAGCTCATATCTATAAATCTGCCTCAGATATCTGTTTTTAAATCTTTTTTTTTTTTTAGGTGGAGTCTCACTTTGTTGCCCTCAGTAGAGTGCCATGGCATCACAGCTCACAGAAACCTCAAACTCTTGGGCTTAAGCGATTCTCCTGCTTCAGTCTCCCAAGTAGCTGGGACTACAGGCCCTCACCACAATGCCCAGCTATTTTTAGAGACGAGGTCTTGCTCTGGCTCAGGCTCATGCTGGTCTCAACTGGTGAGCTCAGGTAATTCACCTACCTCAGCCTCCCAGAGTCCTAGGATTATAGGTGTGAGCCACTGTGCCAGACTGTTTAATTTTTTTTAATTTAGTTAGCACTTATTGAGTACTCACTATACACTACATTAAATACTTTACATAAATTTGCCTTGAATAATCTTCATAACCACATAGGGTAAATATAACTGTCCCTATTTAAAGATGAGAAAAGTGAAGCACAAAAACATTAAATAATTAGGCCAAGGGCACAGAAATATCAGAACAAGGATTTGAACCCAAGTCTCACAGCATGGCCTACGATTTTAACAAAGCTCAAAGCTTTTAACAAGGCTACTCAATACAGTAGAAGCAGCAGCTTCCTATTATACGTACTATATCTTGAAAAGAGGGCAGAAGAGCCACAAGAGACTTTGCTGAAATAAACTAGAGTAAGTATTCCTTGGGAAAAACAGAGTATTTTAGAACTTAATGTAAGAAATAAATCAGTATAATATAGAAATATTTATGTGTGAAATAATATGATGTCTGATATTTGTTTTAAAATAATCCAGTTTGGGGGAGAGGAGGAGATAAAAGAAACAAAATTAGACTGATAATTAAAGTTTAATAATGGGGGTTCATTATTTATTCTCTCCACTTCTAGGTATTCTTTAAAGTGTCCATAACAAAAGGTTAAAATATAGCAATAGAGTGGTATAGTTAATACTTCTTTACACAGCAACTGTTCTGTGACACCTTGTATCAAAAATGTAAAAAGAACGTAACATACTTGATACTTAACACATTTTACATTTTATATATAATGTGTGAAAGGGTGGTCTTTAGTTGAATATCTTCACAACAAAAATGAAAAATTAGCAAGTATTTAGGCACAAATATGTAAATATACATAAAGTGGTTGTCTGCAGTTCCATCAACTCAATACAAAAATTTACTTAAATAATTTACATTGTTTTGTTTTGTTTCATTCCTTTCTCCTGCCTGATAATCTTTATGATCATGACACTCTCTAGTTTATTTCTTGCCCAGGAAATGAATGGGTTTGTACAGACAAATATCATTCTACAACACGGTCACAAATTGAACAATATGATTAAAAACAAGAAATGTGCTTCACTAAGAAACACTTCTAAAAATTTCTCACTTCAATCTGCAGTTTAAAAATGTTTCTTTCTTTCCTTCTTTCTTACATGCCTATAGGCTTCTTATTATGCACAAATATTACGAAAAATTAATTTGGAAACCTTTTATATTCTCTAAATTATATTGTGAAGCTGATATTTCAGGAAAAAACTAACATAAAACTCTGTCCTAGACACTTTATGTGCATTAGTTCACTAAACTTAAGTGATGGATCTATTTTTATACAAAGAATATTAAACTTTAGAGTGGTAAAATCACTTGTCCAAGGTCAGAGAGCTAATAAGTAGCTAACTTGGTATTCAAACTTAAGCTTAATTACAAAACCCATTTATCTCTAACTATACCAGACTACCAGTAACGGGGGTAAAAATCTATACTAAAGTAAAACTTAAATATTTAGGGCCTTTTTAAAAATGGGCCACAAAATGTTTAAATTATGGGTTACACAGATATTTTACAGTGGCAGCTTGTCTATGGGTAAAGAGTATAACTAATAAACACAGAAAGTACTGTTTCTGCTACTGTGGAGGCTTGGTTAAAGACTCTTAATTTTGGCCTCAGTTTCTCATCTCTATGTTGGGCATCTTTGCTATCAAATCCCAGAATTACAAGACTCCAAGATGACATGTGAAATCACTTCAAAATTACAGGAATAATAAACAGTATTTTATCTTAAAATGCTAAAAAGAACCATGAAAACAAACTTTTCTAAAGTAACTGTCAGCTGTTTAAATCATTCTATAGATTCTATTAACATTTCCAGAATTTTCTAAAACCCTTTTTTCCTAAACATATCTCAATCATCATCCTCTCTATTACTTGGCTTTTCCTTACCCTTAAACATAATGCAATAGTAATAGCATCAATATTTTTGTGATAAATAATTAACATATCATTTTGAAATGTTCAGCATATAAAAGTTCTGAATTTTCGAACTAATATGTGTTTGGCATCACCTTTCTTTGCTTATAGTCATCATCTTAATGTTTGGGCCTTTTCACATTCAGTTTGTGTGTAAAAAGCTAGAATTAAGATCTGGAATTCTAAAGTACAACACCCAACACATAATTTTAAGTGATTTTTGTGGGTTTTTCCCAAGGCTTCTCAAAGAAGATACAACAGCCAACAGGAACATCAAATAGAGCTACAAAATACACCACTGAAACATTTAGCTGCTCTAAAAGGAGGATCAGGCTCTTCAGCAGAAAACTACATTGTGTGAGTTTGCAAAGTTTCACACTTTCCCATTTAAACTCCATTTCAGAGGAAGCCTTTGCATACTAACACAATATGCTTTAAATGGTACTGTGCTGACCTTCCAATAGTCCAGCTCTATGAAAATTCTGTGATGGGTGTAACTTCAGAGAATCTGAAAAACACAAAAAGCATTAGGTACTTTTTATAATTAATGAAGAAAAATGCCAAGGATAGCATATATCTTATATAACTGCCATGTATTTTAAAGAGCTAAAGCATGTATCTGTGAATAAATTACCTACAGAAGGAAGGGTGAATTATCTCTATCTACATTGCTCTCTAAGCTAAACTTAGATTTTCATTAAGTATTTGTTTCATGGAAAATTATTTGATGATTACTGCCCAAATGGTGTTAATGTCTTGACTATTTTTAGCACCCATTTGTAACACATTATTAGCCTTGCTCTAAGAATCATTTCTTGATATTGCTTCTTTCTTCTGACTCTCAAAACTACAATATTTCTAAACTACTTCAGGTAATGCTGCCCCAAAAACATCTTACAGGATGGTGACTGCCAACTAAAGTCATCGGAGCAACAGACAATGGCTACAGTTACTAAGTAGGACTCTGTGTACAAACTCAGTAGTCAGTCTGCAAAGTCCAGTACCTTCCATAGTTAAACTTTCTCACTTTGATTCACTTAAAAAATTTAAATACACTAATGCCTGAAGCTGAAGTCCCTTTTTTGTTTTTGTATGAGGTGGAATCAGCAGATACATTAAACCAAAAGCTTTAAAAAACGGTAATTTCTCAGGAAAAGGGTTGACAATGGCACATTTTTAAAATATGGTGAAATGAATAGCTAACAACCCAGTTACGTCCCTCTGCCCTTCCCGGTGGGAGTATTGTGATTTTGATGCCCCTTGCACGGGGAACCTGTTCTGACACATTCTTGCGGTGTCCAGTATAGGAATTTAACCTGAGATCAGCTCAAGTGTTAATATTTCAGATGCTGGGAATCCCCTGCAGGCCTTGGCCAAAGAGTTTTTAAATGAATTTATCTCTGTCTAGTGCCCCTCTCCCTGCAACGAGCCTCTGAACAGCACAAAAAGAGAAAATTCTCAAAGGACAGCGTCTGTGCCTGAGCTGGTACTCCTGGGGGAGGAGAGGAATAAATCCAACCCAGAGAAGCACCCCTATCTTTGTAAAAGAGAGTTCGGAGAAGTAATTAGATGCCAAGGAGGTGGGAAGAGAAAAAAGAAAATTCGGGCCCTTTCCAGCAATAAGATGACGAGGAAAGGAAGAACGCCTGTTCGAGGGGGGCTGTCCCAAGCAGGGGAGGGAGTGGACTAGGCCGGAGGGAGAGGGGGGTAGGACGGCGGCGCACAAACAAGCTGGAGGGGGAGAAAAATGGTGACCCCGCACCCAGAACCCGCTCCAGGTCGCGCCGCCCGCTCAGGGGCAACTTTGCCGGGGAGGAAGGTCCTGGTAAGACCAGCCGCTGCGCCCGGATCGCGGCGGCCCCAGTGCGGGGCCCAGTCTGGGGTGATCCCCGAGTGGGGGAGGCCGGGGCCGGCGGCTCGCGGAGCGCGGCGGGGCTAGACTTGCCGAGAGCTGCTCGGAGCCATCGGTGCCGCAGAGACCCGGGGGCCGACGGAATCTGGGCCCCCAGCGGCCGGCGGCTCCGCGGCAGCCCGACCCCGCCGCCTTCTCCCCGCCCTAGCGAAACAAGACCCTGGGGTCCCGGCCGACCGCCCCTGCCCCGACGCGGACCCCCAGGCGCCCCGGGCCCGTCTCCCCGCCCCCACGCCCCACCCCCCAGCCTGACTCACCTCGCGAGTACAGGGACTTGGGCGATTCCAGGTCTAGGTCCGCGCTGAGCAATGAGATGAAGTCCGAGGGCATCGCAACTCGACCCAGCCCGGCCCGAGGGCAGCGGGAGGGGGGGAGCGGCGGTGGCGGCGGCACCTCCTCTCCGGGACCGCGGGCACCAAACCGGGGGCGGCGAGGCGAGGGCGGCTGCCGCTGCCTCCTCCTCGAGGGCAGTGACTTCCACCGGCCCGGGGACCGAAGAAACGGCGGCGGGGTGGTGGGAAAACTCCACGAGGACTGATTTCCAGCGAGCCAGGAGAGGGGTTCAGGGCGGGGAAGGGGACGGGGGAGAGCCAACGGGTCCTTTTCGTGCTTCTCCTCAGCGAAAACTGACGGTCGCCGCCACCGCCGCCGCCGCTGACAGGAATCTGAGCCCCGCCCCCCGCGGGGCACCGCGCAGGCGCGGAGGGGGGCGCGCTAGTGCAGGGAAGAGCCGCGGCGGCTGCCGGAGGGGGGAGAGGCGCGCCATGGAACAGCATCAACACGGCCTCGCTTCCTGCCGCCGCGGCCGGGCTGCTGTTCCCGAGCCGGGAAAGGGCCCCGCCGGCAGGGAGGGAGGAGGTGGGGAGGTGTCCGCACGCTGGGGCCCCGTGGAGGGAAAAGGTATTTGCACCGGTCTGGTGACGGCGAGCCTGAGGCGGCCGGCCTTGCCAGGAGTTGAGCGCAGGAGACAGACCCGGGGAAACCGAGGCGTCCGCGCAAGGAGGGAAAGACCCCAGAGACGGGCGGCGGCCGGGCTGCTTTGGCTGGGGGTCTCCCAGGGAAGGGAGCCCCATTGCCTGGACAGCCAGCAGCCTTTTGGGGTTTTGATAACAGTATCTACAACTGAGCTGGCCAAAGGACTGTCACACTCATTTCTTAATTAGGAAATAGACTATATACTAAAATCCTCGAGTTATTTTCTCTCCTACCCCGATCTTTGAAGGCTGAACATTAAAATAAAAAAAAATTTTTAAAAGGATCTCTCTGTGCTGGGGTGCCCAGGTTTATTCGGATCGGAGATAAGACGACAATTTAAAAATTGGATCGTGTTAATCCACCTGGCTGTTCTACGGGGGAAAATAGAGAAAACCTAACACTACTCTTCCAAACAGCTGTTCAGTTTTTACTTTCGTACTAGGCAGGGATGGAGGAAAAACATATTTAATTGAGGTTTGCTATTCTGTTCCTGGGGCCCAAAGTTGCCATTGCAAAACTTAAAATCCTCACCTACGCCGCAGACCGTTTCCTGACTCTAATAGACTCCTGAGAAATTTTTAATCGAGTTATTAAAATATCAATTGGCGTGTAGGGTGCGCATCTTGGGATATAATTTTAATCTTGTGCAGAATAGTGAGGCCAACAGCCACGTGGGCAGGGTTTTTAAGCTATTTCAGTTGGTTTAGTTTTGTTTTTATCTACAAAGATAGTTACAAATCATAAAAATCAGTCTGTATTTCTCATATATGTGTGTATATATATAATTTATATAGCCTTTTCCCCTGAATTTGAGCAATTCATCTGGACTTAAGAGTTCTGAGGTTGGAAGAAGCAGCTCTCAGCAAAGGAGGTCCTAGTGCAGGTGTCCCTGGGGTGGGGCCCTTTACAAAGCTCCACCTCAGTCCTAGAATTTAAACTACCTGTCTTCCGATTTGGACATCTGATTCATGTTGCCTAATTATCTTCACTGAATTCTGTGTAGTGATTAATCAACCTTGTGAACATTTTCCTCCTGTCAGAGGTTAAGAAAGCTTTTCGAAATCACCCCAAGATGGCAAAGCAGAACAGGAAATTACCCTCGCATTTCCATCACTACTGTATGCAAGTCCTGAGGGAAGTCCCTTCATAAGGACTAGAGCCCACACATTTGAGAGAGGAAGATTCAAACCTTACCTGTTGCGCAACAGGCCAAAGCATACTGAAATTCTATGGAAATTCTGAATTGGAGTAAACACCTGTTGGAGACCTCCCCCCATTCCTTCCTCACTATATAGCCCTAGTGGAGAGGAGAGTGTGGCGCACGTGTCAGAGCCCCATACTAAGAAAGTTGAGTGAATCACTCTGAGCATATCCCTTTTTCCCCAGACCTTTGTAATCATTCAGTAGATTTAAGGTACAGGAAATCCCCAGTTCTGACCCTAATTAACAAATCGAGAATTAGAAAGGCTTCTTCCTCTTTCCCTCAATACTTCTCTGCCCTTTTGTGACTTTTTTTTCCATTGAGGTTTTGTTGTGTATGTTAATCAGATTTCCCCTGATTAGGTAAGAGCAGAGGGAAGAGGGGTCCACCAAAGTGTGACTCAACCTAAATTGTAAATTACCTTCCACTGGGACTCTGTGGGCTCAGGCCCCGCTCATCAGTTCCTACATTAAGCTTTGATTAAATCCAAATAGTTACCTGAAAATTCAGTGCCCCTTCCACGTCCCTTTATAGAGATAGTCTTTGAAAAACTGCTTAGATGGATAGTTTTCATGGCTATGCCTTGCAACAGAATAGAAATCCAGATTTTGCCCTTCAAATTTCAGTGACTAAAATCACAAATTAATTCCTCAGTAAACAGTGTTTGTTCCGCTCTGATCACAAAATACCTTGTGACCTGCATGATATTTAAGGTTACCAAAAATAACTCTCTGATCATTGTGTCTTTAGCAAATTACATACATGCTACCCCTGGTTCCAATGATGTTTCCCTCTGTGGTCGTTTATGTCTCAACTGCATCCCCTATTATTTGATAATGATATTTTTACTTATTTTTTAATTTTATTTTTATGAGAGAGTCTCACTTTGTTGCACTTGATAGAGTGCCATAGAGTCATAGTTCACAGCAACTTCAGACTCTTGGGCTCCAGTGATTCTCCTGTCTCTGCCTCCCAAGTCCTTGGGACTGTAGGTGCCCACCACAACGCCCTGCTATTTTTAGAGACAGGGTCTTGCTCTGGCTCAGGCTGGTCTCCAACTTGTGCGCTCAGGCAATCTGCCTGCCTCGGCCTCCCAGACTACTAGGATTACAGGTGTGAGTCACCATGCCCAGCCAATAATGATATTTTTTAAACAATCATCTATACATACTCCTTCATAAAATTTCCTCTGAGCACAATAAAGAAGAAAAACATTAAGCATGTAAAATTTGGAAATTTCCTCTCCTTGAAAATTATAATAGGATCATGAAACAAAACATACAGCAGATTTAGCGGTTTGCAGAATTCCTTCATATTATTTACCAATCATATATCACATTCCCTAGTCACTTGATTAAAATTTCACAAGATCCCAGATTGAGCTACAAGGCTGTGTAGATTATGCAACGGAATGGCAGTTTTTATATTGGTGGTGTGTTCTTTAACCCCTCCTGGACCTGTTCAGGCACTTTGTGAATTGTGTAGCTGGATCAACTCTAAATAAAAGAGGTTCAAATATCAACCACTGAAAAGGAATTAAATAAACTCATACAGAACAGAGGAATGTGTTGTCACAAGATCTACAGAATCTTTGTCATTATAATACAGTTCAGGCTGTTAAAATCATTTTAGTCACCCACATGTTGTAAGCAACCTACTAAACAAACACCAAGTCTGCAAGGAAAATTTCCAGAGCAATTCAAGTAAAAGAACAAAAAAGTTTAGACCACAAATATTTTTGCCCTGCCCATTAAGGGAGCACTCCATAATAACAGAGAATCGATAGTGGTGGGAAATAGCAGTGTCTGTATTTGCATTGAAATTGTAATCAAATTCTTATTTGATTATGTTTATGTGTCAATTTTCACCCTTAGAACATGTTCTAACAGATTTGTAGAGGCAAAATTAGTTTCTATACTATTTACAATTGGTTTAGAACAGTCTCACTTTTTGCATCTTCCGGGGTGCCTTTAATCTTATAATCAGGCATTTAATTCACTCTGATGGAATACTTCTGTATTTTATGAGTTAGGCTGAGTTGGAGTTTGTATCTGAAATCTTACAGAGACCATTAAGTTTCTCAAGCTCTGGGGTAATTGCAAGTCCTGAGGTACAGTGCAATCAGCTTGAATCTGGAAGATTTAGTGAGCAGGGAGAAGGGAAGTAAGTGCCAGCGGAATTCGAAGGTTGGATTAGGGAGGAGAAATTTTCATGGGAAAATAGAAATCCTGAGCCCATTAAACCAAGAAAGGAAAGAAGATAATGTCTCTAGATCATTCCAACACCAGCCAAATTAGACATAGGAAAACCATAAGCAAGTCCTTATTCACACTGGCCCGTATACATGGTTTTTACGATGATACTCTTTCTACACCTGATCACAGTATTCACTGAGTCTAGTAGCCCCACCTCAGCTGTGTTATTAGTTTAACCAAGAGTATGAATTAGGAAAGGTTTTACAATTCACTGTTACCCTCTTCCTTAATTTAGGAAATTTTAACCGGAGATCTAGGGATGTGCTTCTAGGCATCTGTGATCTTCCGAAACTTATACATGAATGTTTACAAGGTTGTACCTACATGCCTTTCTTTCTTTGGGACAAAGGTTAAAATTTTAGCCTTCATACGCTTTCTCAAAGAAAGCTCCATAATCCAGAAAAGATGAAAAACATTTTTCATTCTTCTAAAATTCATTCTTCTCTCATGAGAAGAGCCAAGAGCTCCGCTAGGTATAGGAGATATAAAGATTGTACAAAGATGAATATAAGATGTAAACTCAGCCTGACCAGGGAGCTATCCTGCAAACAGACACATGCATTGTGATAGGTGCTAGACTAGACATCTTTACAGGTATAAGAAAAAAATTATCGGGCGGCGCCTGTTGCTCAGTGGGTAGGGCGCCAGCCCCACATACTGAGGGTGGTGGGTTCAAACCTGGCCCCGGCCAAACTGCAACAAAAAGATAGCCAGGCATTGTGGTGGGTGCCTGCAGTCCCAGCTACTCGGGAGGCTGAGGCAAGAGAATCCCCTAAGTCCAGGAGTTGGAGGTTGCTGTGAACTGTGACGCCACGGCACACTACTAAGGGCCATAAAGTAAGACTCTGTCTCTATTAAAAAAAAAAAAAATTATCCTCTTGCTTTCTCAGTGAGCTAAGAAGGGAGAAGAAGAAGGAATGTCATTTCACACACCACAGTCCTTTTTTCTCCTCCCACTATCCCCCACAGCTGATATCTCTTCTCTTCAGCTACAATTTCTTGCAGGGATTATAAAAGGCTAGACAGTGACAGGGCAAAGTCCTGACATACGGATGTTTGCAATGTGATGCATCACAGATACTATGTGTTGACGCGAAGATTCCAAGAAATACCTAGGCTTCATTGGACTTTGTCAACAGATGGTCAAAGACACACTGAGTATCTTTTTTTCAGCTTTGCAGAGGATTATGGCTCAATACTCGGGTTAAGGATACAATGATAAAAATAGTTGAATCAGTCATCCACAACTAAACCCCAGAATTGAAGGGCTGCGTTGAAGTTATTGGATAAACTAGACTGATTTTAGAAATAACATATTTCACCCGAGAAGCATTTGCTTCAGCTGAATAAGGGAATGTGGACTGCCCTGAACATCAGAAGAGACATACAAGGGATCTGCCCACACGTGTTACATTCTAATTATAAAATATGAGATTTAGAAAGAATATCCATTTATTTATTCATTCCATTTCTCCACCTGCAGAAATCTTACTTTCACCTTCAAAGTCTAGCTCACATATCACTTCCCCTTTGAACTCATTCTGAGCCTTTCTAAGTAATAGTAATTGTTTTCTCCGCTGGGTCCCCATAGCATTTTTGTTCCATGTGGTTAACAATCATCACACTGATGATATACTAACATCATATCTCTCCGATATACTGTGAGCGCTTTGTTGTACAGTACCCAAGAAAATAAAGAAAACACAATCCTTGCCTTAGTTTACAAATGATTATGAGCACCTAGTTTTAGCACCCAGACAGAAGGAAATAAACTCCATCATAGCCGTCTGTTGACGTTTTACTAAGAATTTGACATTAGCTACAGAGATTAGTAGAATGAAAGAAGAAACTGGAAAGGTAAGAAAAGGGCAGAGGTGAAAGGTCTTGAACATTATGCCAAGGATTTTGGTCTTTATCCCATGGGCACTGGGAAGCCATTGGGGATTTTTCAAGAGAGAAATGACATGACCAGAGTAGCAATATGGAAGGTAAACTGGCAGCTGACAGTCTGGAAAGTAAAACAGCCAAGAGCCAATGAGGCCCTAAAGAGGAGAGTTGGGAAAAAATGGAAAGAAGGAGTTGTATATGTAAGATCTTGTGGAAGCAGAACCAAAAGAACTCAGAAACTGCTCAAATGTTGAGAGCAGGGAAGAGAGAAAAGGAAATGTTGGGACCGAGGTTTGAAACATCTACCAAGGACTGGTTCATCATTATAGTCTATTAGCTTAACCCACCAAAAAGTACTTATGGGATAAGGACACATCTCTAAACGTGAATCACTCAAGAGATTTATACTTTGTTAACTGGAATGGCAAAGGCTCTTATCAGAAAGGAAACGATCCTAGACTTACTCTTTCCCAGTAGGAAATCTGAGTGAACATAACTTGCTGAAACTCAGTGAGAGTATACTGATAAGGAACAAATCTATAAGAGCCTGCATTCCGAATTTTCACCCCAAATATACTTGAGCATTATTTAAGCCTTTATATATTCACCTTGATAGTAACTGAGTGTGGAAGAAGTTTAAGAATTTTAAAGGTCAACAATTCTTCTGAAAAA
>NW_003852442.1:13303704-13305990 GCF_000181295.1 Otolemur garnettii
GCTGAGGCAAGTGGATTGCCTGAGCTCACGGATTCGAGTCCGTGAACTGAAGTCGTAAAGAACAAGTTGATCATCTGCCCTTCCTAACTTAATAAATGAACGCCTTTTTTGAGTGCAAGAGGAATATGAGAAAGAGGGAAATTCAGAAAGAAACATTCAGTAAGAGAATAACATGAGAGAAAAAGGCCATAGAGAGGTGGTCCAGAAGGTTTCCCTCCAGAAGCAAAGAGAAAGATGTGATCTGTGTTCCTGAGCAGGTCAACCTGCAGCCTCCATCGGACTTGGTCTTCACTGGTGGGGCATCTGTAGATGTCACACCCGATAGGTTCTACTTTCTTAGACTTGGTGTTTTCTCTATCGTATTCACACACCTCTGAGGTCAAAAGCTGCCCAAGGAACATGTGATTGTTTATGTGACCCAAGGAAATACCTATTTCTCATGGACGCTACATGAATCTGTTTACGTGAAGTTTATCAGAGACTATTTGATAAAACAGACAGTGAACTGCCTCGTGGAACCCTGAGTCCCAAATTCTAGTTTTATTTTGGCACCAACTGAGCAGAAGTTGGCCTCTTTTGGAATGCCCAGCGGGCATTCATGCTTCTCCTTAGTGTGACTTTCCTCCAGAGAGGAGTTTTTACTTTTCCTCTGGCTTTCAGCCTGTGTGGGGATAAGGCTGGAGCTGCTGGCACCACCAGGCCACAAACAGGAAAGAGCCTGAAGAATCATTGCAGTTTCTGGAGGAAGCCATGTCTACTTCAGTTACCTGACTTGACAAAGTCCTTTATTTGTTGTTGTTGTTGTTGTTGTTGTTGAGGATTCATTAAGGGTACAGAGAACCAGGTTATGCTTATTGCATTTGTTAGGTAAAGTCCCTCGTATAATTGTGTCCCACCTCCAAGAGAAGTCCTTTTTTTTTTCTCTTTGCTTAAGAGTTTGTTTGGAATTAACTTTTCTGTCATGTTAAAGTGAGAAAAAAGTCTTTTTTTCTTTTTTTTGAGACAGAGTCTTACTTTGTCACCCTTGGTAGAGTGCTGTGGCATCATAGCTCACAGCAACCTCAGAATCTTGGGCTCAAGCAATTCTCTTGCCTTAGCCTCCCAAGTAGCTGGGACTATAGGTGCCCACTACAACCCCCTGCTATTTTTTTTTTCTTTTAGAGATGAGGTCTTAACATAATTTGCCCAAGTTTATGGAACATTCTTGAGCCTCTGGCTCCTTTCTGTGAAACAGGTGGATTAGATTATGTATTGGGCAGGGATTGTGTTTGGCTGCTAGTAACAAACACCAGGGGCTTAGATATTTCATTTTTTTCATGCAAGATATCTGGAGTTAAGCAATCCAGGGCTAGTCTCACAGTCCCACGACACCATCTAATACTCAGCTGTTTCTACCTATCAGCTTTAGAAGTGGCCCTTGTTCTCATAGTTAGAAGATGGCTGTCACCTATGGCTGCATGTTCTCCTAGGTAAGAGGAGGAAGGAAGGGTAACAGACAAATGGGACCACTATGTTCCCTAGAAGACCCAGACTTACATCTCTTTGGATAGGACTGTGTCACATGGTCTACATCTGAAAAGAAGGCTGGAAAATGCACGGAGTCTTGTAGAAGGGTATAATGATGCTTTGAACAAAATTGGGGGTGAGTTGGCAAAGACAGTGGGGATAATAGATGTTGGGTAGGGCAGCGCCTGTGGCTCAAAGGAATAGGGCACCAGCCCCATATGCCGGAGGTGGCAGGTTCAAACCCAGCCCTAGCCAAAAACAGCAAAAAAAAAAAAAAATAATAAATAAAGATGTTGGGTAGACAATGACAGTCAAGGTAACCTCCCTCTGAAACTGTCTTTTTTGTGTTCTTTCCATTTTATTTTGCTTAGTCATTTCTTTCTTTTTTCTTTCTTTTTTTTTTTTTTTAAGACAGAATCTCACTTTGACACCCCTGGTAGAGTGCTATGGCATCATAGCTCACAGCAACCTCAAACTCTTGGGCTCAAATGATCCTCTTGCCTCAGCCTCCCAAGTAGCTCGGACCACAGGTGCCTGCCACAACACCTGGCTATTTTTTAGAGACAGGGTCTTGCTCTTGCTCAGGCTGGTCTTGAACTCCTAAGCTCAAGCAATCCACCTGCTTTGGCCTCCCAGAGTGCTAGGATTACAGGCATGCATTTCTTTCTTTTCTTTTCTTTTCTTTCTTTTTTTTAAGGTAAGCATGAAACAAAGTTTACCGAGAAAGAGAAACATAGGTTTACAATGTAAGAGCAAGATACAGGCTTAAAGAGCAAGATA
>NW_003852442.1:13306383-13307953 GCF_000181295.1 Otolemur garnettii
ACTTTTTTTTTTTTCTTTGAGACAGAGTTTTACTTTGTTGCCACAGGCTAGAGTGCCATGGCATCAGCCTAGCTCACAGCAAGCTCAGACTCCTGGGTTCAAGTGATCCTCTTGCCTGAGCCTCCCAGGTAGCTGGGACTATAGTCACCTTCCATGCCAGCCAAAAATTTACATTTTTAAATTTGAGGAAATAGAGTTACATCTCACACATGAAATGACAATAAGCACATGTGAGAATGTCAGATTACAGCCAAAAGCTTGTCACATCTATTATATTTTTTATTCCGGCCAGGTGTGATGACTCACACCTGTAATCTAGCAATCTGGGAATCTGCGGCCAGAGGATCCCTTCAGCTCAAAAGCTCCAGATCAGCCTGAGCAAGAGCAAGATCCCATCTCTACTAGAAACAGAAAGACTTAGCTAGGCGTGATGGTGGGTGCCTGTAGTTCCAGCTACTTGGGAGGCAAAGGCAGGAGGATCACTTGAACCCAGGAGTTTGAGGTTACTGTGAGCTACATACGCTGAGAACATGGCATTCTAGCCACAGTGACAGAGTGAGACTGTTTCACAAAATGAAAAGAAAAAAAAACTTTTTTCAGGAAGCTTATTCTCACTAATTCTAGCTATTCTGGTACCTTCTTTTAGTTGAACCAAGTTACCTGGCTTTTCCTTTTAATTTCCAGGCCTTCTTAAATTATTTCATATTCTTGTGTTTCATCTCTCCAACTAAATTGTAAACTTGTCGGGAGCAAAACCCAACACTAAGCACATTGTTGGATGTGTAATGAGCAATCAATAATGTTTGAGCAATGAGTGAATGAATGAGTAATTAAAATCTGAGTTTTTATTTCTTTTCTCTCCCCCAAACTCTGCTCTCAATACATGCTTGTTAACTGACCGCCTCTCAGAGTCATTACCAAGGCAATTTGTATCCTAGGCAGCCAGCTTTAGAAAGCCTTTTATTTTCGACCCTCAAATCCTCTCCACTGTTACATATTCAGGCTGGTCCTAGAATCTTTCCTGATCACCTCCCTTCACTTAAGGGTTTCACCTAGGCCCCTGCCCATTCTAGCAGATTAAAGGTCCTACCTTCAGGAAATTGTTATGTCTAAATTAAACTTTGTACACAGCATTTCCTCTTCTTTTGCTATCTAAATTGACAGAACACAGCAGGTAACATGCTTGCCAATGCTTTAGAAAGGTCTGAGGTTTTTTTTTTTTTTAATAAAGAAAAAGTTACATTGGGGTGTGATACTACAAAAACAATATATATTTATCATGAAAATGAAAAATAATACCTGAAAATGAAAAAAAGAAGTTAATAAGTAATAATTAATCAAAAACTTATAAACCACCATATAGAGATCATTTAGTATATATCTTTGGAGTTTTTAAATGTATATTTTGCATTACCTATTACAAAAATGGCCTGTACTGGCTTGGCGCCCATAGTTCAGTGGTTAGGACACTGGCCACATGCACTGGGGCTGGCGCATCCAAACCCAGCCCAGGCCTGCTAAACAACAATGACAACCACAAAAACAACAACAACAACAACAAATAGCCAGG
>NW_003852442.1:13308365-13310277 GCF_000181295.1 Otolemur garnettii
GATGGCATTAGAGTATGCTATTATAGAAAATGCCTTAATTTATTTAGCCAATTCCCTACTTCTAACATTTACTTTATTTCCTTTTTCAAAAGCCTTTATAAATACCACTGAGATGAACATCCTTGTAGCTAAATCTGTGTTTATGGCCTTTTCTTTTTCTTTCTTTTTTTTTTTTTTTTTTTAGACAAAGTGCTATGGCGTCATAGCTCACAGATCTCAAATTCTTGGGCTTGAGCAATCCTCTTGCTTCAGTCTCCTTGAGTAGTTGAGACTGCAGGCGTGTGCCACTATACCCAGCTAGTTTTTCTATTTTTTTAGTAGAGACTAAGTCTCACTCCTAAACTCAAGCAATGCACCTGCCTCAGCCTCCCAGCGTGTCAGGATTACAGGCGTGAGCCACCATGCTCTGCCCTTACAGCCTTTTCTTAATTGTTCTTTTTCGATACACTCCTCTGTAAAATTTGCTTTGATGACCAGTAAGAAGTGATACGCATTTCATATGAAATGGGAGAAAGTAAAGCAAATCCCCGGTAGCTCTTTATCATTATTTTGGGACCTAAATTGTGTTTAGCTTGCAGGTTCTGGGGCTTACTCAGCATAACCTAATGCAATGGTTTTAAAATACCTTCTTGTGGCCCCACACCTGGAAATCTGAGCTTTCTGCAGAACACTGCAGAAATGCTGATAGGGAAACTTAAAGTCACAAAACATAGAACTACATGCTAAATCAGACAGCCTCCTATTGCAGAATCTAGTATAGCCAAGCATTAGAGAAAAATTTATAATTGAGAAAATATGGCCAATTAATTATGCTTTTTGAGACAGTCTCACTTTGTTGCCCTTGGTACAGTGCTGTGGCATCATAGCTCACAGCAACCTCAGACACTTAGGCTCAAGCGATTCTCTTGCCTCAGCCTCCCAAGTAGGTGGGACTATAGGCACCTGTCACAACACCCAGCTAGTTTTTGGTTGTAGTTGTCATTGGTGTTTGGTAGGCCCAGGCCAGGTTTGAACCCGCCAGCCTCAGTGTATGTGGCTGGCACCCTAACCACTGAGCAAGGGGCGCCGAGCCTGTAGTTTTTCTTACATGGAGAATTATAGTGACCTAAACTTTGAAAATCAGTGATTTTGCAAAATACAAAAAGTAAACAGACACTATGATTATAACTGCAAACAGCAAATTTATGAACGATGTTTATAATTTGGTAACTTTCTAGTTTTTTAAAGAATTTCTGTTGTGAGTCAGAATACATTATTTCAAATAAATTTTTAAATATATAGAATAAATATATTATGCTCTTTAATTTTTTCTATTTATTTCAAGTTTATAATTACATGGGCAAATCAATTTAAAGAAATTCATCCCAACTTAAGAGTACTTAGAGTTCTGTGTGGGGTGGCACCCGTGGCTCAAGGAGTGGGGCACCGGCTCCATATACTGGAGGTGGTGGGTTCAAACCCAGCCCCAGCCAAAAACTGCAAAAAAATTAAAAAAAATAAAAAAAATAAAGAGTTCTGTGTGCTTAGCTGGGCATGGTGGCTCACACTTGTAATCCTAGCACCCTGGGAGGCCAAGGCAAAGGATTGCTTGAGCTCAGGAGCTTGAGGTTGCAGTGAGCTATGATGATAGTACTGTACTCTAGCCAGGGTGACAGGGCAAAATTTTGTCTCAAAAAAAGAAAAAAAAAAAAAAGAGTTCTGTGTCCTTTAATCAGCTTATTCCCACCCAACTTTCAAGATATTTCTAATTAGACAGAAAACATATCATTATAAGCTGTCTTAGAAAAATAAAATCAATCTTCCTATCTTGCCTATGCTGATTAGAAACAAACACAAGGTAAGTAAATGTCCTAGGTGATGTAGAAAGAGCATTGTAAAGGGGCTCGGCACCTGTGGCTCAAGCGGCTAAGGC
>NW_003852442.1:13311343-13312401 GCF_000181295.1 Otolemur garnettii
TTAAGCCCAAGAGTCTGAGGTTGCTGTGAGCTGTGATGCCACCACACTCTACCGAGGGTGACATCGTGAGACTCCATCTCAAAAAAAAGAGGCCTTCCTCCACTTGCTACTATGAAACATTATTCTGGAGGTTCTAGTCAAAGCAACACACACACACACACACACACACACACACACAAAACAGAACAAGGGAATAAGGGTTGCAAAGTAAGAAAGAAAAATTGTCACTTGCAGTTAAAATGACTGCCTACATGTCTAAGAAAAATACTAAAATAGTTCAGCAACTTGCTGGTAAAGACAGCATTCAAAAATCAATAGTCTTTGCTGGGCAAGGTGGCTCACGCACGTCTGTAATCCTAGCACTCTGGGAGGCTGAGGCAGGTGGATTGCTTGAGCTCAGGAGTTCGAGACCAGCCTGAGCAAGAGTAAGACCCTGTATCTACTAAAAATAGAAAAATTGAGGTAAGAGGATCACTTGAACCCAGGAATTTGAGGTTGCTATAAGCTATGATACCACGGTACTTTACTGAGGGTGAGGTCTCAAAAAAAAAAACAAACAAAACAATAGTGTTGTTAATGATAAAAACGCCCAGCTATTTGTTTTGTTGTTGCAGTTGTCATTGTTTAGCTGGCCCAGACTCGGTTCAAACACACCAGCCTGGGTGTATGTGGCTGGCACCCTACCCACTAAGCTATGGGCACTGCCACTTTTGGTATTTTTGTATTCACTGTAAACCAAAGGCTTCTCAAATTCATTTGACGACTGACTTTTTTTTTTTTTTGAGACAGAGTCTCACTATGTCATGCTGGATAGAGAGCTGTGGCATCACAGCTCACAGCAACCTCAAACTATTGGGCTTAAGTGATTCTCTTGTCTCAGCCTCCCAAGTAGCTGGGACTACAGATGTCCCTGAGCTATAATGGCACCATTACACCTAGCCTAGGCAACCAGAGCAAGACTCTTCTCTCCAAAAATAAAAGATGCTGGCTCAGCACCTGTACCTCAGCAGCTAGGGTGCCAGCCACATACGCTGGAGCTGGTGGGTTTGAATCCAGCC
>NW_003852442.1:13315803-13316784 GCF_000181295.1 Otolemur garnettii
CAAAAAACAAAAAACTGTATTTTTCTGTATTTTTAAAATTTCTCAAAATGTAAAAGATGTTCTAAAGAGGAAAGATAAGAAGGAACTACACCAAAATAGGAATAGTGATCATCCATTTATTATTTTTTTCACTTTTTAAAAACTTACAAAGTTTTTATAATAAGCAAATCTATAATGGGAGGGAAACCACCAAATCATTTTGTTTTGTTCTAAACTTTAGTTTTTAGTGAATTAATACTAACATATGGAGGTAGTTAAAGCACAGTATACCAAGTCTTTGCTATTAAGTAGGTGATGAAAAAGGCTATATTTTTCTAGCAATATCATCCTGCCCAGAAAAATGGAAATCCTCTCTTAAGCTTGGAATCAGGTGGACATGAGTCATAGATAAAATGTCGAGGTCTATTGTATCTTTAATTTCTAAAGAATACAATATATATTTGCCTCCACGTGTGTGTATTCTGAAATACTAAATTGCTATTACGTCCCAAAGACAATTGAAAGACAATTCAAACTTCATAGAAATGAGGTATTTACTGGAATTCGATAGGGTTCCTCTTACAATCTGTTTTGTCTTTCATTGTGTTGATATTTACAGCTGGGTAACAGCAGGTGTGAGTGGGTAAAATGACTCCAAATCACAATCACGTGGGGGAAGTTAGGAAAACTGCGCATAGCACGGAAACGTTTTGACTTTTGTAGCTATCTGAGCAAGCCATGCTTGGATTTCCAAGTCTAGTGACAGATTTATTTTAATGTAATTGAATAATTGGAGTTTTCCACTGCCAGAAACTTTTACCCATTTCATTACTTAGAGGATTAAAAGAAAATATGATCTGATGTTTCATAGACCCTTCTCTTCCCAGGCACCCAGAGTGGGAATAACTGGGAACACAGAGCCTGGACGTGGCCTATTTCTACTGTATCTACCTGAGCCATAGTATAGACTAATGGTTGCCAAAAGGTTAAAGTTCCCTCTCA
>NW_003852442.1:13317497-13319214 GCF_000181295.1 Otolemur garnettii
ACCACAGGCACCCGCCACAATGCCTGGCTATTTTTTGGTTGCAGCCATCATTGTTGTTTGGCGGGTCCGGGCTGGATTCGAACTCGCCACCTTAGGTGTATGTGGCTGGCGCCTTAGCCACTTGAGCCACAGGCGCTGAGCCAGTAATTGTATTCTTAAGAGCTAACTAGGAAAAGCTTAATGGTGTAGTATGAATGTGTCCCCCAAGTTTCATGTGTTATAAACTTAATCCCCAAATTTATATGTTGATTGGGTCCTTTCATAGGTAATTAGGGTTTGATAAGGACATCAGAGTGGGGTCCCCATGATGGGACAGGTGGCTTTTTTTTTTTGAGACAGAATCTCAACCAGGTGTGGTGGCTTGCACCTGTAATCCTAGTACTTTGGGAGGCTGAGGTGGGTGGATTACTATCCCTAGCAATACCCTATCTCTAAAAATAGCCAGGCTTTGTGGCAGGTGCCTGTAATTCCAGCTACTTGAGAGGCTCAGGCAAGAGGATCACTTCAGTCCAAGAGCTTGAGGTTACTATGAGCTATGATGCCACGGCACTCTACCAAGAGTGACAAAGTGAGACTCTGTCTCAAATAAAACAAAACAAAATAAAATAAAAAGAGATGAGTCTTGCTGTGTTGCCCCAGGCTAGAGTGCCATGGCCTCAACCTAGCTCACAGTAACTTCAAACTCCTGGGTTCAAGTGATCCTCCTGCCTCAGCCTCCCGAGTAGCTGGCACTACAGATGCCCATGACAATGGCCAGCTAGTTTTTTTCTATTTTTAGTAGAGATGGAGTCTCACTCTTGCTCAGGCTGCTCTGCAACTCAAGAGCTAAAGGGATCCTCCTGCCTCAGCCTCCCAGAGTACTGGGATTACAGGTGTGAGCCACCGTGCCTGGCCAACAGGTGGCTGGCTTTTAAGAATGGGAAAAGAAACCTCAGCACACACATACTCTTGCCCTCTTGCCATGTGACACCTTTTGTCACATTATGACAAAGTAAAGATGGCCTTCACCAGAAGCCAACACCATGCTCTTGGATTTCCCAGTCTCCAGAACTGTGAGCTAGATAGACATTTTTCTTTATAAAATATTCAGCCTATGGTAACAGCAACAGAAAAGGGACTAAGACATCTGAGACGCACAAAGATGTTCATTGCAGCATTGGTTGTAATAGGACAAAAAATGGAAACTATCAAAACATCCATCAGTAGGAGAATGGTTAATAAAACACAAAACAGTCATACTACAAAGCTCTGTGCAGTAGATAAAAGGAATGAGCTAGATCTAAGGTGAAGATGTCAAAAACAGAGTGAGTAAAAGAAACAAGTGGCAGAACCTATGAAAACTATATTTTATAAAAACTCATGCAACAAAACTAATTTCACATGGTTATAGTTTTTACATGGTATGGGATATGATCTTGAAAGTGAAAATCTCCTAAAAGGTGTAGAACGGTGCTGTCAGTAGCTACCAGTCACATGCAACCATTCAAATTTAAATTCAATAAAATAGTCACAATACTACATTTCAAGGGTTCAATAGCCACATGTGGCTAGTAGGTACTATTTGGAGCTACACAGATAGATGAGATTTCTATAATTATAGAAAATCCTTAACACAATAACTAAGAAAATGACATAAAGGCTATGTTAACCAGTTTGATGAAAATATTTCAAATTGTATATGAAAACACCACACTGTACCCCATGATTGCATTAATTT
>NW_003852442.1:13319433-13321622 GCF_000181295.1 Otolemur garnettii
TGGATGGATTGCCTGAGCTCAAGAGTTCTACCCCATCTCTAAAAAATAGGTAGGCATTATGGTGGGTTCCTGTACTCCCAGCTACCTGGGAAGCTAAGACAAGAAGATCACTTGAACACAAGAGTTTGAGGTTGCTGTGAGCTATGATGTCATAGCTGTACCCTACCAAAAGCAACAAAGTAAGACTGTCTCAAAAAAATAAAAATAAAAAAGACCATTACTGAAGTGTTTTTGGCATGGGAGCTCATTTAGGGCATGGGTGGATGTGTGGATGGATGGATTCATTCATTCATTTATAAGTTCTTCATTCATTCAGATACTTACTGAAGTAATTGTAAGTAATTCTTCATTCATTCAGATACTTACTGAAGCATCTGTGAAGTAACTGTATTCTTAAGAGCTAACTAGGAAAAGCTTAATGGTGTGGTATGAATGTGTCCCCCATGTTAAGCCCCAGTTCAGCCTTTGGGAAATAAAATTCAATATGATGGCATCCCACTCCCAGAGAACAGATTAGGCAGATGTCAGTCATCAATTCTGCACTGAATGTCTCTTCTGCAGTAGACTCTGTGCAAGGCCCAGGGTCAGTAGTGAACAGAGGCGATGCAGTCCCTGTCCTCGTGGAACTCACCATCCACAGCAGGCTTTCTCAATGCTGCAGACACTCTTTCTTCTGGGTGCTCTCCTGTGCACTCTCAGGATGCTGAGCGGCATCCCTGGTCTCCACTCACTAAATGCCAAAACACTCCTCCCCAAGCTGTGATTAAAAAAAAAAAATGTCTTTAGACATTGCTGAATGTCCCCTGGGGGACAAAACTTTCCCATTGAGAACCACAGGGAAAGACAGACATTAATCAAATTATACCAGATTCTTTAAATGATGACAAGTGTGCTGACTGTTGTGATGGGAATGTGTGAGATGCATTTACCAGGGGCCTGGCCTAATCTTCAAGGGGTAAATGAGGAAAGCTTCCCTGAGAGTATATCGATGTTGCCTCCCTTTCTGCCAAACATGGGCAGAACTCACCTACTGTGGACACAATTTTGAATAAACAAGACCACGCCAACAGGCCGGGAGAAAGGAAGTCAGATGTCAGATTCTTTTAGGAGAGGTAATGCAGGCTGGGTTTGGATGCATAATCATCTATTTCAGATCCTGCTACCTGGAGCTCACTCAACCAGCACAGCTTGGGCAAGCTGCCATGAACTTGTGACTAAACCAGCTAGTCAAAAATGGAGACCAGCTGCAGGTCCTGTCTTCTTCACCAGAGATTCAGAGGTCATAAATAATAGAAGAAAATGAGAATCAGGATGGACCACATTTTTCCTTTTTCCTTTTTCAAAGGATTTTGGGGAAACCTCTTTCTGCCTCATTCCAAGCCTCTTTGTTGTAACAAAAATAAATCCAAGTAGAGAGAAATGGCGAAGACCTGTTAGATCACCAAATGCCTCCATCCCTAGCGGCCATGGTAGTCAGGAGTTCCCCATTGGAAGATGTGAGCGGTTCCTTAATGAGGCCAAAAGGGACTCCTCGGAGCTATGGCATCTATTTTAATATTTTGAGAACTGTGCTTTAAAAGCAACTTTGCATCCTACTATAATTTTCTCATTTTCTTTCCCCTGAAAAACAGTGAGCCTAAACCACAATCAAGTTAGCTTAGCTTCTGCCTCTCCCTGTCCAATCACTTCTTTTATAGACAAGGAGACCAAGGTCCCATAGAGAAGATCTGGCTCAAAGTTGCACAGCCATTGGTGGCAGCGTCATTCTCAAACTTCTTGACCTCCTCTTCCCCCTACATCTGAGAACAGCAAAAGACTATATGATACACATTCAAAAATATATAATATGGGGATCCTGGAACAAAGAAGGACATTAGTAGAAAATTCCTGACAAAGTCTGGAGTTTAACTGGTAGTGAGGTACAAATACTGGTTTTTTAGTATTGACAAATGTTCCACGGTTCTAGAAAATGATAACAGCAGAGGAAACTAAGCAACGGATCTATACAGTATCAGTAGTATTTGTGCATCTCTTCTATAAAACTACTTGAAAATAAAAAGATTATTTTAAAAAGAAGTCATAAAGGTACATTAGAACAAGCTCAAACAAAACAGAGTTTAAAGAAACAATAGCAAAAGAATTCAAGTTCTTCCTTTCTGCCTTGTAATTCTTTTTTTTTTTTTTTTTTT
>NW_003852442.1:13322034-13329607 GCF_000181295.1 Otolemur garnettii
TCCCAAGTAGCTGGGACTACAGGTGTCCCCCACAATACCTGGCTATTTTTTGTTGCAATTGTCATTGTTGTTTCAGCTGGCCTGGGCCAGGTTTGATCCCGCCAGTCTCAGTGTATGTGGCTGGCGCCATAACCACTGTGCTACGGGCGCCAAGCCTCTAACCAGTTCTTGTAGCTCTCATACTTGCCTCGTTTCGGGTATATCCATTTATGTTTACTCAAACACACACTCCCCCAAGTTTTAAAAGCTTCTACCCCCAGGCCAGGCACATGCCTGTAATCCTAGTAGTCTGGGAGGCTGAGGCAGGAGAATCCCTTGAGCTCAGGAGTTCCAGACCAGCCTGAGCAAGAGCAAGCTCCTATGTCTGCTTAAAATAGAAAATTATCTGGGCATTGAGTACTATCCCTGTAGTACCAGCAGCTCGCAAGGTTGAGGCAGGAGGATCCCTTCAACCAAGGAGTCTTTTTTGTTTTATGTTTTTGCTTTTTTCGAGACAGTGTCTCACTCTGTTGCTATAGTGCCATGGCCTCAGCCTAGCTCACAGCAACCTTAAACTTCTGAGTTCAAGAGATCCTCCTGCCTCAGCCTCCCAAGTAGCTGGGACTACAGGTGCCCACGATAATGCCCAGCTAATTTTATATAGTAGAGATGAGGGTCTTGCTTTTGCTCAGGCCAGTCTCAAACCCCTGAACTCAAGTGATCTTCCTACTTTGGCCTTCCAGAGTGCTAGGATTACAGATGTGAGCCACTGTGCCTGGCCTGAATCCAGGAGTTTGAGGTTCCTATGAGCTAGGCTGATGCCATGGCACCTTAGCCTAGGCAACAGAGACACTATCTCAAAAAAAAAAAAAAGCCAGCATGGATTCATGCTTGTAATCCTAGCACTCTGGCAGTCTAAGGCAGGAAGATCTCTTGAGCTCAGGAGTCTGAGATCAGCCTGAACAAGAGCAAGATCAAGACCCTATTTCTATATATTGAAAAAAAAACCATGTATATATCTTCTATTTATTTAAGCCCTCAAATAATTATATTAAGTGGGCATGACAATCGAATGAGGAAACTGAGGCTCCAAGAGGTTTAGTAACTGGCCCATAGTCACAGCTAGTAAATAGTAAATGTCACGAACTTTATTCAAAACAGACGCTACCTAACTGCAAAGGCCATGTTGTTGTCAGGATCTACCAGGCCATACCCTCCACAAGAGCGTTTTGCTCAGGGCATGGGTGAGTAGGAGGCCACCAAGTCATACTCTCAGGTAAGGTCTATGCCTGCCTAGAGATGTAGGACCCTCCTTTCCTTGGCATAAAGGCTCCCTCTGGACTAGCCACACATAGCCTTCATCTTTGCTTCCATGGCCATGATTGTTGTAGAAAATAATGAGTGTGATTTGGGAATGTGTTTCACGTTGCCCATGGTGAAGGATGTGAAGGGAGGTGTATTCTGTAAATATCAGGAAACATGGGACCATGGAACTGCATAGTATATAGTCTAGCAAGCCCATATTCTGTAGATGATGGGAACACACTTTGGGTCCTCTGATGACCAAGAGCAGAAGATTCAAAACACAAATGTGTTCAGCTGTCTTTCTCTAAGCAGTGTACTCCACTTGCTAGGAATGGAATTTTCACACATTGAAGGTCAAGGTGAAATTTTGGGGCGGGATATCAGTGAATCACAAACCCAGTCACCACGCACAGGGGCTCTGAATAGGAGGAAACCAGCACAACAATATGCTGAGTTTTTCACCACTGGCCTGTGGGTAGTTCAGGATATTGAGCCCCCTGTGACTTGCCCATCTGAAAAAATCACCTTTGGATACATGAGCACAAGCACATTCTGAATAATTGCCTGGCAAAACAAACTGTTAAGTTTTGCCCCTTAGAAAGAAGGAAACTGGGCAGCTCCTGTGGCTCAGGAGTAGGGCACCGGCCCCAGCCAAAACTGCAAAAAAAAAAAAAAGGAGGAAACTATCAGCCCTGCATTAAACAGCTTCCTGTGGTCTCAATTAATCCTCACACCATTCTGTGAAGAATGTTCTGTTCTATTATCACCCCCATTTTCTTATTTACTTATTTATTTTTTGAGATAGAGCCTCAAGCTGTCCCCCTGGGTAGAGTGTTGTGGCATCACAGCAACCTCCAACTCCTGGGCTCAAGTGAGTCTCCTGCCTCAGCCTCCCAAGTAGCTGAGACTACAGGCGCTTGCCACAATGCCCGGCTATTTTTGGGTTGCAGCTGTCATTGTTGTTTTGTGGGCCAGGGATAGATTAGAACCCGCCACCTTAGGTGTATGTGGCTGGCGCCTTAGCCACTAGAGCCACAGGCGCCAAGCCTATCACTCCCATTTTACAGATGAGAAAACTGAGTCCAAAGAATGGAGATGTCTTGACCAAATGTCACATTTGATAACTAGCTAAGAAAGGATCCCACACCAAATCCTTTGCATTAGACTCCAAAGCAGATGTTTGTTCTAAATATTTCAAGGCAACTTTGTGAATAAACTATATATTTTAATTTCCTAAACTAAAAACAATAGAAAAAAAATGGCTTCGAGATAGATAGTAAAACAAAAACCAACCGTCCTTTCTAGCACTCATAAAAGTTTTGCTCATACTTTTCTACACCCAAGGAAGATCTAATTAAGTTTAATGTGATATCCAAGAAACACCTGACCTTCTCTAATATTTGCCCTACCCACTCTATAGTAAATAATCACACACACAAAAAAATCAACAGCAATGTTCGTTGCACCATGTTTATTGAGTGCTTACTATACACAGACATGGAAGACTCAACAATGAAGAGAAAATGTTCCTGTCTTTGTGAGCAATGCAGTCTGTATAAGAAGTAATTGTCCTACCTAGTTTCTGGGTAGCACAAGTGACTGATTTAGAAAAGGCTTCTCCAAGAACAGTAGTTGCTAAAGCGGGTGGCGGGGTGTTCCTCTCAGGGAACATCTGGCAGAGTCTGCAAACACTTTTGAACATCACATCTGGGGGATGTGGGAGAAGTACTACAGGTTTCTGATGGGTGAAGGTCAGGGATACTAAACATCTTAAAGCTTAGAGAACACTCCCCCACAACAAATAATTACCTGGCTCAAATATTAATAGTGCTGAGATTTAGAAACCCTGGCTCAGCGCCTATAGCTCAACCGGCTAAGGCGCCAGCCACGTACACCTAAGGTGGCGGGTTCGAATCCCCAGCCCGGACCCGCCAAACAACAATGATGGCTGCAACCAAAAAATAGCCGGGCGTTGTGGCGGGCGCCTGTGGTCCCAGCTACTTGGGAGGCAGAGGCAGGAGACTCGCTTGAGCCCAGGAGTTGGAGGTTGCTGTGAGCTGTAATGCCACGGCACTCTACCCAGGGGGACAGCTTGAGGCTCTGTCTCAAAAAAAAAAAAAAAAAAAAAAGAAAAGAAAAAAAGAAACCCTGACTTAGACTGTCAGGATTCTTTCTGGGAAGGTACAGAGAAGGGGACATCTGGGGGCGGTTGGGGATGAATGTTCCACAAGAAGATGACAGTAGCCCAGAGGAGATGTGAGAACAAGTGGGAAAAGGGTTTACCTGGGTGATCATGGAGGCCGTTAGACAAAACTCTGGGGAGAGACAGATTTGACAGATCCTACTCCAAAAGTTAATTTGTATATTGCTCCTTTGGCATATCCTGGATCCCCTCCTTGCCTCCCTCCACCCTTCCATAGGGTGGAAATGAAAAGCTCTGGAGATAAAATCAGTAGATCTGGGTTGAATCCCACCTTCTTCATAATGAAAATCACTTTCCTTTTCTAAGCCTCAGTTTCCACTTTTGAGAAGCAGTGATGGACATGCTACCCCTCCCACCACCAAGAAGAGAAATCTTTAAACGTGTCTAGCTCTCAGTAGAGCAGTGGTTTAACATTTTTTAATCTCACCACACACTTGAACCTATAGTTAAACTTTCACGGCATAATTAAATTAAGTTAATAAAAACAAGTTAAGAAAAAAAAAGAATATACCAACTGTGCCTCGAACTTCTTTCAAAGATAATTTAATTAATGATCTTTTAAAATGTTCACGGCACACCATATGAAAATTACTGCCATCAAGGCTAAAGTGACTGACATAATTAGTGCTGTTTGGGTGTTCCCAATGTGTCATCAGCTAAAAGAGTGGTGATAAAGCAGGACATAGCATATGCGGCCAATTTCTGTTCAACATACATATCTGCTGAGAAAATCGTCTCGAAGTAGTTATATCAAATGATGAGCACAAATTGTCTTTGAGTGGAGAGAAACAAAAGCCGACACAGGACAAAAACCCTCGGTATTAGATAGTAAATATGTATCATCGAAACTCTTAGAAGTTATCTTTTACAAAAGATATTTTATGATGTGAGAAAATATAATACTTAGGATTCCATGTAACCAAAAACAAAATTAAGATAGAAATTGTACACGCCTGCGCCACTCATTACTGTAGCCCCCCAGCCACCCTTTGGCTATTTTAAGCACTTGAAATGTGTTCAGTGGCTAGTCTGAATTGAGATGTGTAAGCATGTAAAATATCTTAGTGATTTATATTTATTATTTATTTATTTAAGACAGAGTCTCACTCTGTCGCCCTGGGTAGAGTGCGTGGAGTCACAGCTCACAGCAACCTCAAACTCTTGGGCTTCAGCAATCCTCTTGCCTCAGCCTCCCAACTAGCTAGGACTACAGGTGCCCACCATGACCCGGCTAGTTTTTTCTATTTTTAGTAGAAATGGAGTCTCGCTCTGGTTCAGGCTGGTCTTGAACTCCTGAGCTCAAGCAATCCACCCGCCTCAGCCTCCCAGAATGCCAGGATTACAGGCATGAGCCACCGTGCTTGGCCTCCTTAGTAATTTTTAGATTCATAAAATGACAATATTTTGGACACATTGGGTTAAATAAAATATATTAAAGTTAATTTCACCTGCTTGTTTTCCTTTTTCTTTAATGTGCCTGCTGAAACATTTTAAATTACATCTGTGGTTCACATCTGTGGTTTGTGTCATATTTCTTTTGAACAGTACCGAAATGAACAATATAAACTTGACTGTATAATAAAAAAAAAAAAAAAAAGGCAGAGTTAAAAAAAAAATGCAGTGGAAAAATACCAAACTCATCACTATGATGAAGTCTAAACGATAGGATTACAAAAGACTTCTTCAGCTGCTTTACGATTTTCTGTGCTTTCAAATGTTCTATGGGGTGCAGATATCTCTGGGATAATCTAGAAAAGGGTAACAGGAGTCTAGAATTACTCCCAGGCAACAACTGTTCTGCCTTAAAAAGATTGCATCTGATGGGGACTGCTGGTTTGTGAATTAAGAAAATGGTGTGCTAGCGAGCTGAACTCTCCTTTTGCCCTGGGTATGAAGGGAAGGTCTAACATTCTGCTCCCTGCTTTCTGGGGGGTGGATATGGGGGGAACAATGGCATCTTCCTCAGTCCTTCCCCACTGCAAGGGAACCAAGGGTGTGAGGAGTATGAGAAGCAGCTCCGTGGATGCTCAGACATCCCTGGGCAAGGAAGTGAGTCATCCAGTGAGTCAGCCCCGCCGCCCTGCTCTCTTGGTATTGTTCCATGTCACTGCTCTTCTCTGTCACCATTTCCCCCCAACCTCACATGTGTGGCCTTGAGGCGGCCCAGGCAGATCTCACTGAGACAGGCTCCTGGGTGCTCACCACCTAAAGCAGGTCATTCGTCATGCTATCTTCTGCCACCCACACGCCCTCTGCTCACCCTCATGTCAACCCATTCCACGTCGGTGTTATTCCCATTTTACAGATGAGGAAACTGAGAGGGGGAGAGGTTAAATGTTTGGCCAAAGTCTCATAGCTAGGGACAGGTTGAGTTGAGATTCAAATTCAGAATGACTCCAAAGCATGTGTTTCCGAGAGCTCCCATCTAGGTCTGCTCCAGACAAGACTAGGAAGTAATTATCTTGTGTCTTCCAAGTTTCTAGTGCCCTAGATTTCAGGTGCCTGAGGCCTTTATGTTCTGCTCACTTTTATAAGCTATGTCTCTGGGAGAGCATCTAAGGGTCTGATATTAAATGTTACCAAAGTATGAATTTAGGCCCATCATTATTCCTTCAGGGAGAACCTGCAGGTACTATTCCAATTGTGGAGTAAAAGACTAAAAAGGATTTCTGCCTTTGGAAGAGGCATGGGGGAGACATCTAGGGGAGAAAGAGTGTTCTCAGTTCTGCTCTTGAAGCAGACCACAGCCACCCGCGGCCATCTACTTGGGAGTCCAGTCTTACTTTCGGTTTATTAGAAGGGTGGGTGGGGCTGAGGCCCAGTAAGCAGACGCTCATGTGATGTGGCTGCCACAAGAATGCCACCCCCTCACAGATTCCACCAGGGGAGAGTCACTCGAGGGATTAAGCATTTCTCTTTCTTTTCAACCTCTTAAATATTTTGGTAACTTAATGTTTTTATGGGTAATATGTGCACATGGTTCAAAAATTACATACACGTACATCTCACACACGCACACATACACACATATACACATGATTTATACCAAAAAATCTTGCCCCTACTGGGTTGTACCTTTCCCCACATCCCACCTCACTCCCACAGTCTCTGATGTTATTGGCTTCTTGTGTTTTTTTCAGAATTTCTTTATACATCATCAAACACACACACCACGCACCAACCACACTGCCACCCTTGTTTATACAAAAGTTTCAGGCTCTTTGTACAAAAGGAAAAATGCTGGATGGGAGAACACATTGCCACTAATACTTCAGGGAAAAGAAGTCCCTAAGTATTTTCTTCCTTGGGGGCATTAGCTTGACCCTTGTCCCTTGTTCTGTATTTTCTAAGTCACGTTTAATGAGGCATAACTTACATACAGTAAAATTCCCTTTTTAGTGGACAGTTCTGCAAGTTTTGAAAAGTGCATACAGTCAGGTAGCTGCTATCACAATCAAGATACAAGAACAGTTCAACCCCCCCCCCCACATACCCCTCAAATTCTGTTGTGCCACTCACAGCCCCTAGCAACCACCGGTATGTTTTCTAACTTTATAGCTTCGCCTTTTCTAGAATATCTTATAAATGGAGGCATCCATGATTCCACAAAAATATGTACTCTTTTGCATCTGGCTTTTTTTACTTAGTATGGTGCATTTGACCTTCATCCATTCCCATTGCTGTGTATGGCAAGTATATCAATAGCCTGTTTCTCCTTAGCAGTGATTTGTATCCCATTATATGGATGTACCGCACTCTATCAGTGGCAGGACCTTTGAGTTGCTTGCGGTTTGGGGCTACAAACATTCACATGCAAGCTTTTGTGGGAGCAGACATGTTCATTTCTTTGGGGTGAATACATAGCAGTGGGGCTGCTAGGTTGTATGGATGGTATCAGCTCCATCTCTTATCTTTTGTTTGTTTTGAGATACGGTCTTGCTCTGTCTCCTAGGCTAGAGTGCAATGGCGTCATCACAGCTCACAGCAACCTCAAACTCCTGGGGTCAGGTGATTCTGCTGCTTCAGCCTCCTGAGTAGCTGGGACTTTAGGAACATGCCATTGTGCCCAGCTAATTTTTATAGAGA
>NW_003852442.1:13329980-13334992 GCF_000181295.1 Otolemur garnettii
TGGGTAGAGTGCAGTGGCATCATAGCTCACAACAACCTAAAACTCTTGGGCTTGAGCAATCCTCTTGCCTCAGCTTCCCGAGTACCTGGGACTACAGGTGTGTGCCACCACACCCAGCTGGTTATTCTATTTTTAGTAGAGACAGAGTCTCGAACTCCTGAGCTCAAGCAGTCCACCGCCTCAGCCTCCCATCATTTCACTTTTAATCCTTCCAATAGCCCCACAACCTGGTCTCATGAACCTTATTCTCAAAGGGAAAACCTGAGGCCAAGAATTCAGCTGTCTCCCTTCCCACCACTCAGCAGATAAATGGCAGAGATGGGAGGAGGTAAATTCAGAGCCAACCTCCTACTGGGATTACAATGTGATACTGTCATCCTGCCACTCTGTTCAAAGATGTCAAAGATACCTAAGTGTAAGGGCTAAAGGTATTAATAAACACAAAATTCACTTTCTAATTTTGGCCCCCTTACAAGAATTTAGACCTGTGGTGGAAGAAATACTAGCAGGGGCCCCTCTAGGCTTGCAGCACGCTCTGCTGCCCTGAGCCTACCAGCTCTCCAAAAGGGAATGATTCTTAATGTTTATAAGTGGGGATGGAATGTGCTCTTAAAAGTTTATAGTTCACTTAACATGCGTTGTCTCACCAGAGAATGACTTCACATGGGAGGTGGACCTGTCTCTCCCTGCAACCCACCTATAGAGCCACTGACACCTGGCAAGCTGCATGTTCAAAAAGCCTGCTAGTGACCCTTACTCTTTCACTCTATTCTGAGCTGCACACTTCTCCCCTTGTGCAATGACAACCTGGAAATTCCATACACCCCCTCCTGGCACGCCTGGATTGGCAGGGTGGTGGCCTGGAAAGGGCATGGGCCTGGGACACCAGACCTTCTCTTAGGAGTTTGTGGGGAATCAGAAGAGCTGCATGAGTGCCCATGGAGGGGTCTGGCACCCAGGAGACAGACAGAAAACATTGGTCCCTTTCACTTTCCCCTAATAGAGGGGTCAGGAATCATCCCAGGGAACAAGATGCTGAAAGTGGCTGTGTGCCTCAAGCAACTCACCCCCCCCAATACATACTTTAGGTTTCCATATTCATAAAGTAGAACAAGTCCAAGTTCAGTATATGAAATGCAATTATTTATATATATATACACACATATATATACATATTCTTTTTTTTTTTTTTTTGAGACAGGATCTCACTATGTCACCCTCAGTAGAGTGCTGTGGCATCACAGCTCACAGCAAACTCACACTCTTGGGCTTAGGGATCTTGCCTCAGCCTTCCGAGTACTGGAACTACAGGCACCTACTACCTTGGCTAGCTACTATGCTTGGCTAGTTTTTCCACTTTTAGTAGAGACAGGGTCTCGCTTTTGCTCAGGCTGTTGGCAAACTCCTGAGCTCAGGTGATCCACCCACCTCGGCCTCCCAGAGTGCTGGGATTATAGGGTGAGCCACTGCACCTGGCCTGGAATGCAATTACAAATGTGGAGTTTCTTTCAGATGAAAGAGGAGGGATTAAGGGGAAAACTCCATAATCTCTTGGCTACCCAGAGGGCCCTGGCCTCCCCAAGCAGAGATGAGATCTTATAACCATGGGGAAGTTATCAGAAGCAGCTGGAAGAGGCCTGAATTGTACAGATCACACAAGGCCAGACCCACAAGGGGAGCTGAGAGGATGTTTCCTTGGGTCATGGAATAAACAGATCCTCTGCCTCACACCTGTGGGAGTTTACAAGTCTCTATAAAGTGGGGATAATAAAGACACCTGCCTCCTTAGCTTGTGGGGCTGGGAACCTGGAAGGCATAGATACTTCAGTGGGGTGAAATGAGACCCGGGTGTGTGAGCCAGAGGTCTCACATAAATTCCATTTGGCCTACACAAAGGGTGAGCAACGTATCCTGATTTGAAGTGAAAGTTCTGCGTCCCAGGAAACTACTTAATTCTAACCAAACTGCAAGAGTTGGTTGGCCTACCTAGAAGGTCATGTTTTAAATTTGAATTCATAGCCAATGTTCACAACTTGGAAGATCTCACATTAAATATTCCAAATGTCCAGAATGTTCTTAAAAACTAGAGGACACGGCAACTCCGTGCCCCTATTTGCTCATAGAAACAACATACGGAGGCTGAGTGGGAGTGGCTTCTCCCAGATGGATCAAGCCCTCGCCTCTTTGCCACAGTCCCTAGCACTCCCGCTTGTCTTACACCCACCCATCTACTTCACTCCTTGATATTGCCTGCTTTGCCCCCTAGCATTGGATTTTGTAATCCTTGATGTAAATGTATTCTAACCTTTGAAGAGCCTGAAAGTTTAAAAGGTGAAACTTTTTAAAAGCTGATCCTAAGTTGTTCCCTTTCTCTTCTTTTTCTTTTTTTTGTTTTTTGACACAAAGTCTCATTTTGTCACCCTGGGTTGTTGATTGCCTTGGTGTCATAGCTCACAGCAACCTCGAACTCTTGGGCTCAAAGGGATTCTGTTGCCTCAGCCTCCCTGGTAGCTGGGACTATAGGCACCTGCCGCAATGCCCAGGGAGTTTATTTATTTATTTATTTTTAAAGAAATGGGTCTCAGGGCGGCACCTGTGGCTCAAGGAGTAGGGTGCTGGCCCCATACACCAGAGGTGGCATGTTCAAATGCACCCTGGCCACAAACTACAAAAAAAAAAAAAGAAAGAAAGAAAGAAAAAGAAACAGTTCTCACTCTGGCTCAGGCTGCTCTTAAACTCCTGAGCTCAGGCAATCCACCCGCCTAGGCCTCCCCGAGTGCTAGGATCACAGGCGTGAGCCACCTTGTCCAGCCACCTTTCTTTTCTTTTGAGACAGAGTCTCATTCTGTCACTTGGGCTAGAGTGTTGTGGTGTCACAGTTCACAGCAACCTCAAACTCCTGGGCTCAAGCAATCCTATCGCTGCAGCTTCCCCAGTAGCTGGGACTACAGGTGGACCTCACAATGTCCAGCTAATTTTTCTATTTTTAGTGGAGATGGGGGTCTTGCTTTTGCTCAGGCTGGTCTTGAACTCCTGAACTGAAGGGATCCTCGGACCTTGGCCTCCCAGAATGCTAGGATTACAGGTGTGAACCACCATGCCCAGCGTAGGTTGTTCCTTTTCAAATGGTCCAATATAGAAACAGTTTAGTGGCTAAAAAATGCCATCAATTTCCTTACTGGTGTTTATGAAAGAAAAAAGTAAGGTAAATAGTAAGAATCTACATTGTTTGTCATAAAACTTAAAGTATTGTTGTTATTTAATGTACAAGTAAAACCAAACTCAACTCCTGAATTTCCTTCTGAATTGACCCTCAAGCACGAATTCTAGTTGCAAGTAACAGAAACTGAATCTAAAGTAGTTTAGAGAGAAAGAGAAAAATTGAATTAATGACTCTGTAATCAAATTACAGACCACTGGGAATGGATATCTGGTCAACTGGATTCAGAGACTCCTAGACTCTGCTCGAGCCAGAAGCCTGTTTCAGCTTCTTTCTGCAAATCTGCTTCACTCTCTCAAGCCTGCCTCTCCCCACGGAGGGGGAAACATGCAAAAGCAGCTCTGAGCTCTGTAACTTAAGCTCTGTAACTTGACCACCCAAGCGACTGTAAGAAACTGGCCAACATACAGAGGTGGTCCACATAAAGAACTAGGCCTATTGTACTGAGATGTACATGGGGTGCATGTCTTGGTCTATGAAAATTAGGTCAATTGAAGGAGATGGTCAATGTTAGGAGACGGTCAACTATGGAGGTGCAACTATATTTAAAACCCCAAAGAGGGGGAAAGAACATGGGGGAAGGGAGTAAGTATTCTTTTTCCTACTACTTGGAAAAAATCCTAGGGAATTTCTGACTTAGTTTCTATTCCTGTTCTCAGGCCAAACAGGGGTCTGTTCCCAGACCCCTAAAATGGGAGGGAGGCCCCAATCATAACCACCAACAGGTTGTGATTGTGGGTTGTAGCGATCTCTAGCATGCTCTGGGTTGGAAGCTCTTCTCTGCAGTCTAGTTTTTAGTACCAATCATAGTCATCATAATTGCTTATTATGTGCCAAGTACTATTTTAATTGCTTTACATGTTAAATGCATATGCATAAATGCACATCATCTCATTTATTCTCCTAAGGGAGTTTATTATCTCTGTTTTACAAATTGGGAAACTAAGGCACAAAGTAGTTAAGGAGTTGAAACACTTGCCCAAGTTGCAGATCTGGGCTGTGAACCCAGTTAGTCTGGCCACAAATCATCCAGCGTGGTCATATCACAACTGCCTATCTAAGAGAGCTATATTGTAGAAACTAGAAAAGATTTGTCATAAATACCTGCATGCTGGCAGTGTTCAAAGGTATGACCACTAATGGTGTGCCTTTCCATCTGTGAGCCTGTGAGCGTGGGTGGGGGACTGGGTGAGAGGTCCCCCAGATTCCTGCCATGCTGGCTGCCTCTGCTGGGGAAGCCGGCTTTGATCTGGCCCTGGAGCCACCTGGCAGGGTGCTATCTGTTTATCTAGCCCTCCACCAGCCACCTTGGCTCAGAGGCTCCCATTGCTGTTTCTCACCAAATCTGCATCCAGTGACCCGAGCCCTGCATTAGTAATCAGAAAAATCATGTTTTGAATTTTTTGTTTTGTTTTGTGCTTCTGGTCTAGACGGTTTCTAACAGAATTCAAATAGCAACATGTTTGTTGGCTGTCTGGACTTTAGGAGACTTTGATTCAACTGAATAAATGTGTAGTTGAGTTTCTACTCTTGAGCTCCTATGCGGCTGGGGGGTTATAGCAATAAATGAAAAGCAGATTCTGCCCTATAAAAAATTTAGGCTACATATTTTTATAGTACTTATCTCCAAACTGCTCCATTCTGAGGTAGGCAAAAGCCTTCCTGATATTCTGGGTCCCTTCAGTTTCTCGGCTTTTCTAGTTACTCCTAAGGGCTACTGCTGGTCTAATTGCTAAGAATGCTGCTTTCAGCCACAGCTAAAATGTCTTTGTTTCCCCAGGACTAGATCAGA
>NW_003852442.1:13336669-13347353 GCF_000181295.1 Otolemur garnettii
CTGGAGCCTAAGTTCTGTAGTTTTTCTATTTATATTTGTGTGGCTCAGCACTGGAGACCTGGTGGGCACCTAAAAAATCACTCTTCACTGCCTGCTTGCTTTCTTGAAAGTGTCTCTTGCCCTCCTGGCCTGGAAAATGGAAGGACAGAGGAGTATTTGTCTGCTTCTGCAATCCCAGGAATAAACATCAGCCTGGGTTTCAGCTGATCCCAGTAACCCTGGCCATAAAGCAGCATCTAAATCCAGGGTAGAGACGAACAAATACAAGTTTTATTTGTTCTGTTTCATGCCTGGTACTCTGGGGGAGGGCTTCACCGACCTCCTCACCACAAACCCATGCTAACAAACAAGAAGCTACTTCTCTGGCCGCCTTCTGTTATAGCGTCCTTTACCAAGGAATCAATTCCCTTGTCCCCAGCCCTTCTGAAAGACACCTTTCAGCTCCCTGCATCTTTACTGGGTGCGAGGGAACGAAAAAATAGGGGCATTCGATTGCATTCTCTCCCCAGACATAAGCAAAGGTGGTTCATCCCAGACTGAGCCCAGCAAAACCTTACCACAGAATTTCTCTGCATAAAGAAGGTGCCTTTTCGAAACACAAAGTTGCTCTTTCAACTCAGGAAGGGAAAAAATAATCCACCGACCAGCCCCAGACCTGCACTTGGCCAAAATCCTGAGGTTGATGGCAGGATCGAAGTGAATCATTTCTCTTTGCTCTGATTGCATCAGCAACAGGCAGCCGAGAGATACTTGGCCCCCAGAAGACGCCTCATTCCATGTTTGTGCCTAATTCTGATTCCCTTTTTTCATGAGAGCAGGGCCATCTTAACTAATGCAGTTTGGAAATTGGGTTTAAATCAAGTGGCTGAGTCCAAGAACTGATAGTTCTGAGGCCGAAGCTGTTATACCCATTAAGGGCTGTGCTTCATGGGTCCAAACTAGCTCTATCTCTCTGTCCCCTGTTTGAGAGTTTCTACAATGACTTTGACATGAAGTCTTAGCTCATCCGTATCCTAAGTTCTACACAGTGAAAAAAAGTACCCTTGACTGAATGTTGTTTATATGATATTTCCCTGGATTTTTTTTTTCTTTGAGACAATCTTACTGTGTCACCCAGGCTGGAGTGCCACGGTATCAGCCTAGCTCACAGCAACCTCAAACTCCTAAGTTCAAATGATCCTCCTGTCTCAGCCTCCCAGATAGCTGGGACTACAGGCACCCATCCCCACGCCCTGCTGGTTTTTCAATTTTGAGTAGAGATGGGGTCTCACTTTTGCTCAGGCTGGTCTCAAACTCCTGGGCTCAAGCAATCCACCACACCTTGGCCTCCCAGAGTGCTAGGATTACAGGAGTAGGCCACTGTGCCCCTCCATTTGACTGGATTTTCAAAATACACACACACACACACACACACACACACACACACGCAAACACTATTCGTAGGTGCTATGATTATCTCCATTTTATAAATATGGAAAGGAAGGCCCAGAAAAATCAGGTGACTTATCCATAGCTGGTAAGTGACTGAGTAGGACTTGAACCTGAGGCAACTGACTCTAAAGTCCAGCCTTTTTTAAAATTTTGAGACAGAGTCTTACTTTGTTACCCTTGGTAGAGTGCAGTGGCATCACAGCTCACAGCAACCTCAAACTCTTAGGCTTATAAGCAAGTCTCTTGCCTAAGCCTCTCAAGTAGCTGGGACTACAGACACCCACCACAACGCCCTGCTATTTTTTTGTTGTAGTTGTCATTGTTGTTTGGCAGGCCAGGGCTGGGTTCAAACTTGGCAGCCCCGGTGGCCAAGGCGCCCTAGCTGCTGAGCTACAGGCCCAGAGCCAAAGCCCCACCTCCTAAGCACTATGCTAATGGTTCTCTTTTTCTTCTCACCTTTTCAAGGACTCCCCATTCTCTGAAGACTGGAGAAAACTTCACCCCCTTCCAAATATCCGCAGCCTGCTCTGAGTCCTCCTTTATCTGACTTACTTTCCCTTCCTTGTTAGCACCTTCCAGACCATTCTGAAATAATCATTCATTTGTGCAATAAATATTGAGCGCCTCCCGCTGCAGGCCGTTCTCGGAAACTCAGCTGTGAACAAAACAGACAAAAAGCCTTGCCTCATGAACTTCACGTTCCAGTGCAGGGATACAGGCACTAAATAATATAAACACATAAATATTTATGCATATTAGATGAAACTAAGTGCTAAATTGAGAAATAAGGCACAGAAAGGAGGTAAGGGATGTGTGAGAAAAGGGACAATTTTAGACAGGGTGACCAGGGCAGGCCTTCCTAAGGTGATACCAGAATTAAGAGCTGAGGGAGGCAGGAGCCCCGGAGGGGGAAGGGCATTTGAAATAGAAGGACAGCAATTACAAAGGCACAGAGGCAGGAGTGTGCTTAGGGGGCCTGCCTGTCTGGAGTAGAACAGGCAAGAGCAAGAATAGTCCAGAATAGGGTGAGAGGGATGAGGGAGGAGGCCAGACTCTGTGGAGCCCTGGGGGCCCAGTGGAGGGTGTTGGTGTTTATTTTGGGCGGAGAGGAAGCCAATGGAGGATTGTGAGCAGACTTTTTGTAGGGGCAAAAAGGGTGTGATGCCTTTCCTCATCCATCGTAAAGGTCACAGCTGACACTCCTGAGAGCTTAAGGACCCAAAATGAGAGATTATTCCGAAATGGGAACGGAAGAAATTGGAGTCCAGGTTGGGTGTGGGCAACGTGGGCTTTATTTCACTCAGGTGGGAGCGGGCTGAATTCAAAAAAGAAGTCAGCACATGGGTAAAGTCTGGTGGAAATATGAGTTCGGAGGGGTAGAGATTGGCACGGTCATTGCTCTTGGGGCGAACGTTTCTATTTGGTTGAATTCAGCCCTATCAAGTCCTGCAATGAAAGACAGGCTAACAAGGGAAAAACATAACACATTTAAGTTTGACATGAAGGGGGAAACTTCAGAAGTGAAGGATGAACGTGCAGGAAAACTGTCCATTCTCAAACTTACATTCACTGAGGAATGGACAGCCATGGAGAGATTCAGTTGGACAAAAGCCGTGTGATCTAATGGCCAAAAACTGAGGGAGAACCCAGCAAGGTCTGTCTGTCCAGATTCTTCTTGGCCTCTCTGCACAGCACTTTTTCCTCTGAGACCCCTTCTGGAACAAGGGTCTTATGACCAACTATCACCAAGGTAGGTCAGAGAATTTCTTTATGGCCTGCTCCTACACAGAAAGCCAGAAGAAAACTGAGGTTCTCCCCCAAAGCAAGCCATAAAACCTAGAAATATTACTTATGTTCTCCTCCAGTAATAAAGCTGCCCAGGACCCGCCTTGGGGAAAGAGGAATTCTGGGCTTTGTAGTTCTCTTGAGTGGAGAAAGAGAGGCAGGAGACAAGGGGGCAGAGAAAGCCAGAGAGAGACTTGGATGCTGAGGCTGCTTTGAGGGCTTCCAATCTCCTGTAGTTCAAATTTCTCAGCAAACCAAAGCACCATACTTTGGGGCCTCCTTCTCTGAGCCCCAACATTTGCATTTTAATAGCATCACTCTGTTATATTGAGAGCAGGCTGAGAAGGGACCAGGTTGGGAGGCTGTTGGTAATGTAAGTGAGACGTGATGGTTGGATGGAGTGAAGGTGATCAGGGTATTCAGGTTCTGGTATCTTGAAGTTAAGTCAACAGGATTTCCTGACAGTTTGGAGGAAGGAGGGGAGTGGAAGGGAGAAGCGGGGAACGACACCCATGTCTTTGGCCTGAGTGTCTGGTAGAATGGAGTTGCCATTCATTTATTGAGATGAATGATGGTAGGAGGAACAGGTCTGGAGGAGAGTTATCAGGAGCCCAGTGTTGGACCTGATGCATTCTAGGTGCCTGCCAGAGGCCTGGACAGACATGAGGAGGTAGGTGCCTAGTACACAGTCCTGGAGTTCAGGGGAGAGGTTTGGCAGGAAACACAAATGTGGAAGTCATTAGCATATAGATGTTCTTTTCCTAAGCCACAAAACTGTATGAAATCATCAAGGGAGTGAAAGTAGTTTAAGATGAGATAGGGAAGGACCGTGCCTTGGGGCACTCCACCAGCTAAAGGTCAAAGAGAAGAGGAGGAAGCAGCCGGAGAAGACGAGAAAAAAACAGGTAAGAAGAAAGCCAGAAGAATGTTTCAAGGAAGAAGGAAAGATTGTGTCAACTGCTTCTGACTGGTCAAGAAACGAGGACAGAAACTTAATCCATCCGGTAAAAATAAGGAATGCTTATGAAAATAGTTCCATTGCTTAGTTTAGATGTGTATATTTGCCGGGTGCGGTGGCTCATGCTTATTATCTCAGTGCTCTGGGAGGCTAACATGGGTGGTTTGCTTGAGCTCAGGAGTTCAAGACCAGCCTGAGCAAGGGCAAGACACCATCATTAAAAATAGCCAGGCATTGTGGTGGGTGCCTATAGTCCCAGCTACTCAGGAGGCTGAGGCAAGAGGATCACTTGAGCCCATGAATTTGAGGTTGCTGTGAGCTATGACAGCATGGCACTCTACCAAGGGCGCCAAAGGGAGACTCTATCTCAAACCAAAAAGCAAACAGAAAAACCAGATGTGTATATTCAAGACTTCTCAGCCAGTAACAAGTCGGGGAAGTATCCTACTCCCCTCATACCTCCAAGCCTCTCTCCCCTGCTCCCCTATACCCTCACCCCGATATGTCCCCCGAGACACCTCTACTCTGGCTTTCCTGAAGTCTGAGGATTGACTTATCAAAAGAGACCCGTGAGCCTGAGTCGAAAGCACCAGAACAATCTCTTAGGCAAGTCATTGCTTCCCATATTTGGCAAAGGGAGGAAGCTGCCGCCACCACTTTAATGCAAGAGGATGGAAGGGATCCCCTGAGAGTGGAAGAAGGGGAAGATGTGCACCCCTATGTAAAGGGAAGATAAATTCTGCTTTTTTAAAAAAATGCCTGTGGCAAGTTTTTGTTGTCCTAGGGAAGCAAAGGAATTTATCTTGGGGCTACGTGGTTCCTTGACTTAGGTCATTAATGAGGCTTCTCTAGTTGGATCCATCCTCCAACCTAGACTGGGGTAGAGGCTGAGAACTAAATTCCTCTGCGTTGACTTTTCCCTTGGCAGGTGACCGAGACAGGCATGTCAGAGCCTGGGAACGGGGAGAAGAGAGACAGATGGGAGAAAGATGGCTGGCAAAGAATTCCCACAGGTGGGGCCGGGCCGAGGAACCTGTTTGAAGAGCAGTGAGGGCTAGTGTTTTTTATTAACTTTTTACTGAACTATAATAGAGAGAGAAAGGTGGGCCACCTGATGGATTTTCACACACCCATAGGACCAGCACTCGAGTCAAGCAAGAGAACGTTACTAGCACCCGTGAAGCCTTCATGTTCTCTTCCTGTCCCGACTCTGCCCAAGGGCAATCGCGATCCTGACTTTGAACAGCATGGACTAGTTTTGCCTGTTTCTATACCTTTCACAGATGAGTCTTGCCTTTTCGTGTCTGGCTTCTTTCACGCGACGTGACACACTGTTTCGTTCTCATGTTGTACATTCCTCCATTATATGACTATACCACAATGGATCCCTTCTCTGGTTGACAGATATGTAAGTTGCTTCCATGGGGGAGACCATTACAAATGGTGTGAGTGTGAACGTATTTAGACATGTCTACTATGCAATTTTCTCTTCCAACAGTTTATTCTGAAGTTTTTCAAATGTACAGAAAAATTGAAATAACTGTATAGTGACCACCTATCCACAAACCACGCATATTCTACACTTAAAATTGTTTTTGAGACAGGGACTTGCTCTGTTGCCCCAGTTAGAATGCAGCAGTGGCATCGTAACTCACTACAACCTCAGACTGTTGGGCTCAAGTGATCCTCCTGTGTCAGCCTCACAAGTTGCTGGGACCACAGGCGCCAACCACAATGCCCAGCTAGTTCTTCTATTTTTAGAAGAGAGGAGATCACCCTCTTACTTAGGCTGCTCTGGAACTCCTAAGCTCCAGCAATCCTCCTACCTCGACAACCTTCCAGAGTACTGGGATTACAGGTATGAGCCACTGTACGTAGCCTTAAAATTTTATTTTATTTGCTTTATTACTTATTTATCCTACACAAATCCGTCAATCTTTCTTTTTTAATACATTGCAAAGTAAATTGTACACAGCAGTACCCCAGAACATGCCAGTATCATTGTTAATTTATGGGTTCTTCTTTTCTTTCTTTTTTTTTTTTTTTGAGGCAGAGTGTCACTATGTCACCCTGGTAGAGTGATGTGGCATCACAGCTCACAGCAACCCAAAACTCTTGGGCTTAGGCGATTCTCTTGCCTCAGCCTCCCAAGCAGCTGGGACTACAGGTGCCCACTACAACGCCCAGCTATTTTTTGGTTCTAGTTCTCATTGTTGTTTGGCAGGCCTGGGCTGGATTTGAACCCACCAGCGCCGGTGAATGTAGCTGGTGCCCTAGCTGCTGAGCTACGGGCACTGAGCCTATTTATGGGTTTTTCTTTGAGGAAAAATTTATACAAAATAAAATGCATTTGTGTCAACTGTACCATTCAATGAATCTGAGAAATGCGTGCACCTAGGTAACCTATACCCCTACCAAAATTCCTTCACGGACCTACCTAATTTCCCCCACAATCACTGTATTCACATTTCTCACCATAGATGAATTTTGCCAGATTTAGGACTTTATATGAATGCAATCATACAATATCTAGTCTTTTGTCAAACGCCTCTCTCAGCATGTTTTTGAAATTCATTTATGGTGTTGCATGACTAACGAGTTTGTCCCTTTTTATTGCTGAGTAGTACTCCCTGGTATGAATAGATCACAATTTGTTTATCTATTCTCCTGTTGACTGATACCTGGGATGTTGCCAGTCTGGGGCCTTATGAAGTAAAATGCTATTAACCTTTTCATACTACCCTTTTTGTGGACTTGCTTTCATTTCTCTGGGGTAAGCACTTGGGCCTGAAATTGCTGGATCCTAAGAGTATGCTTTTTAAAAAAAAATTTCAGGTTAATATGAGGGTACAAATGACTAGGTCACAATGTTTGCATTTGTTAGGTGAGATCCCAGGAGGTGTGCCATACACCCTTATGTGTGCCCTGCATGCTTTGTTTAGTTTTGATTTTTTGAGACAGAGTCTCACTTTGTCACCCTGGGTCGAGTGCCATGACATCATAGCTCACAGCAACTCAAACTCTCGGGCTCAAGCGATTCTCTTGGCTTAGCCTCCCAAGTAGCTAGGACTACAGGGGCCTGCCACAACACCCAGCTAGTTTTTTTATTTTTATTTTTTTTAGTAGAAATATGGTCTCCCTTTGGCTCAGGCTGTTCTTGAACTCCTGAGCTCATGCAGTTCCCGCCCCCCGCCTTGGCCTCCCAGAGTGCTAAGATTATAGGCGTGAGCCACTGCACTCTGTCTGCCTAGTTTTACGTGAAACTTCCAGACCTGTATTTCAGAGTGGTTGTACTATTTTACATTCCCACCAGAAATCAGCAAAGTTAACATTTTTCAACATCCTTGCGAACATTTGGTATTATCAATCTTTTTAATGTAAGCTATTCTAGTGAGTGCGTAGTGGTTCTGCGCTATGGTTTAATCTGATAACTAATGATGTCGAGTACTTTTTCAAGTGCTTAATGGCCATTCATATATCTTCCTTTCTGAAGTGTCTGTCTGAATTTTTGCCATTTCTTATTAAATTGCTTGTCTTTTTCCTGTCGAGTTACAGGAGCCCTGAGTCCCAAATACCAATCGTTTGTCAGATAAATGCTTTCTTTGCAAATAATGTCTCCCAGTCTATGGCTTGCCTATTCATTTTCTTGAATGTCTAAAAAACAATCTTTGCTTACCACCAAGTGGTGATCATATTCTCCTAGGTTTTCTTATAGAAGGTTCATAGTTTTAGCTTTTACATTAGGTCCATGAGCCCTCTCGTTAGTTTTTGTGTATAGTTTTCTTGTTTTGTGTTTTGTTTCAGAGACAGGATCTTGCTCTGTCACTTAGGCTGGAGTGCAGTGGTGCAGTCATGGCTCGCTGCAACCTTGAGTTCCTCAGCTTCCCAACTAGCTAGAGCCACAGATGTGTGTCACCATATTTGGCCAAGTTTAGAGTAGAACCTCCACCCTTGACCACCTCCCTACATTGACCTAACCTCCTTAAGTTGACCTAATTTTCATAGACCAAGATATGCACCACGTGTACATATCAGTACCATAAGCCTAATTCCTTATGGTGACCACTTCTGTGTGTTGACCAGTTTGTTACAGTCCCTTTGGTGGTCAAGTTACAGAGGTTCTACTGTATTTCTTTTAGGGACAGGATTGTCAAGGCCAGTTTCAAACTCCTGGCCTTCAGCAATCCTGCCTTGGCCTCCCAAAATGCTGGGAACAACACCTGCCCATATTTTTGTGGATAGAGTCACTGTAAAGTAAGGTTTGAGCTTTTTTTAAAATTTTTAATATAGATATCCATTTGTTGCAGCAGCATTAGTTTAAAAGATTGTCCATTTCAACTTTAAAAGTATTGGCACTTTTGCCAAAAATTAAATTACCACATAAGTGAATCCTATACTATTTCTATTAACTTATTTGTCAATATTTATGATAGAATCAGTTCTGATTACTGTAGCTTTATAGTAAGTCTTGAAGTCAGGCAGTATAAATCCTTTTAATTTTCTTCTTTTTCTTTTCATATTGCACTTGTTATTCTAGACCCTCCAAATAAATTTTAGAATCAGTTTTATCTTTTTTTTTTTTTTTTTTGAGACAGAGTCTCACTCTGTGGCCCTGGGAAAAGTGCTGATACCAAGTGGCATAATAGCTCACAGCAAGTTCAAATTCTTGAGCTCAAGAGATCCTCTTGCCTCAGCCTCCCCAGCAGCTAGGACTACAGGTACCCACTACAATGCCCGGCTAGTTTTTCTGTTTTTAGTAGAGGCGGGGTCTGGCTCTTGCTCTGGCTGGTGTCAAACACCTGAGCTCAAGCAATCCATCTGCCTTGGCCTCTCAGAGGGCCAGGATTATAGGTGTGACCCACCATGCCCAGCCCAGTTTTATCATTTTTTAAATGAAAACAGGAGAAAAAAGATAGAGATGATGTAAATTATCCCAAGATTTATAGATGATGATAATAACTTTTTATTTGTATGCTGCATGTAACCTCAGCAACATGGAGCGTGGGGAGATAGATATTCACGTTACCCAAAGAGAAGTTTAGTTCAGTTTGGCAAGTGTTATTAAGTGCTTCCTATGTTCTTTAAACATCTGACTGTTCAGCCAAGGAACAGGAAGATTCAGAAAGATGCCACCACCACCACCACCGGGTCTATGGGGTCTGCTGACTCTATGATACCATCTGGAAAAGTTTCTTACAAGTCAGATGCTGCCAGGGGTGCCTCCATGAACAGGCAAACATTTCAAAACAGAGAGAGTTGCAAAAAGTTTCTCTCACCATCTGGTACCAGGGAAAGACTACTTTCCCTGAGATATGTGTTGCTCAGGTCACCAAAGACAGGCATGCTTGGGGCAGGGTATGGGAGCTGATTCTAGATTTCCCTAGAAGGAGTCACGCAGGAGGATTTATAGGCCACGCAGGAGGATTTATAGGCCAAGCCTAGGAGGATCTGCAGGCCAGGACCAGGGTACATCAAGAGATGCATTTGCCTCAAGTGTAACATTTAAGGGGATGCAAAAAAACTCAACAATCAAGGTAAATAATATTTGAATGCACTATGTTTTAAAAAGCAATGTTAATGCCGAAACCTTTGATAAACAAAATATCAGCCTTTCAAATAAGACAGACTGACTCTGCATTCTCGCAACTCACATCATTTGCCTCCCCCTAATCCCAGCCCTATTGGATCCTGTCTTTACTTACAATGTTGGTATTTTATCCATCATGGATTGTTTTTGTATTGATTTTGATTTTTAAAATATTGCATAAAATGGCACTTATCTTGATTGCTGAGGTTTTGGCATACCTTAAAATTTATATTTGCTGGCCCGGCATCTGCAGCACAGTGGTTATGGTGCCAGCCACATGCACCAGGGATGGCAGGTTCGAGCCCAGCCTGGGCCAGCTAAACAACAATAACAACTGCAACAAGAAAATATCTGGGTGTTGTGGTGAGCACCTGTAGTCCTAGCTACTTGGGAAGCTGAGACAAGGGAATTGCTTAAGTTCAAGAGTTTGAGGTTGCTGTGAGCTGTGACGCCATAGCACTCTACTGAGTGTGACATAGTGAGACTCTTGTCTCAAAAAAAAAAAAAATTGACACTTGCTTTACCTTAATCCCAGCCCAGAATATCAATATGGACTTCTTTAAAATCTCTGCAGCTAGGCCTGTTGGGACACACCTATAGTCCCAGCTACCGCAGGAAGATTGTTGAGCCCAGGAGTTGGAGGCAGCAGTGAGCTATGACCACCTCAATATACTCTAGCCTGCGCTATAAGCAAGACCCTGTCTCAAAAAAAAAAAAAAAAGAACAAAGAAAACATCCCTGCCTTACCCCCAGGCCCACCAAAAGAAATCCCCCTGGCATAGTTTGATGATAGCAAGACATGAAGACATGTTTTCATTCATAAAGATAACAAGCTGACTGGTGACACTAATAATAGCCAAGTGAGGGATTTGGGTGAGTTTTTGGCATAGTTCACTTAACAGTTTTATAAATAGGAATTCTAA
>NW_003852442.1:13347689-13349699 GCF_000181295.1 Otolemur garnettii
AAAAAAAAAAAAAAAAAAATCCTAAAATTCCTCCCTAAGAGACTAAGAATGGAGTTGAGGAATATAGGAAATTGGAGTATATTTGCTATGTTTGTTATAATGCACATTAAGGTATTGGCCATGTAGGTAAGGCGGCAAGTGGATAATTAAATCTCAGATCTGATACTTCATGGCAGATGATAGCCAGCCTGAGTGTCATTCATAAGATATTTCATCCTTTTTCTTCAGTCCTATTTTGTGTCAGCAGAGGCAACATGGAACTACAGAGAGAATTCTGGATTAAAAACCTCAGTTATGATGTATTACTGACATCAATTTGAGCAAATCACTAAAAATCCTTGGGCCTCACTTTCCTCATCTGTAAAATGGGAATATGATGTACAATGTAATTAAAAATAAAAACCTTGGCTCGGCACCTGTAGCTCAGCAGCTAGGGCACCAGCTACATTCGCTGGCAGGTTCGAATCCAGCCCAGGTCTATCAAACAACAATGACAACTACAACCAAAAAATAGCCAGGCATTGTGGCGGGCACCTGTAGTCCCAGCTACTTGGGAGGCTGAGGCAAGAGAATCACTTGAGCCTAATAGTTTGAGTTTGCTGTGAGCTGTGATGCCACAGCACTCTACCGAGAGTGACAGCTTGAGACTGTCTCAAAAGTAAATAAATAATAAAAATTAAAACCTTAATTGTTCCCTTCTGTGGTTATGCTAACTAATTATGTACCTTCTTCCCTTCTGTAGTTATGCTAACTAATTATGCACCTTCTGAAAATCCATGTTATCTAAAATTATAAAAATTCTAGGGGCTGGGCACAGTGGCTCATACCTATAATCCTAGCACTCTGGAAGGCTGAGGTGGGTGGATTGCTTGAGCTCAGGAGTTGAGGAAGAGCCTGAGCAAGAGCGAGATCCCCATCTCTAAAAAAATAGCCAGGCATTGTGGTAGTTGCCTGTACCAGCTACTGGGGAGGATGAGGCAAGAGGATCTCTTGAGCCCAAGCATTTGAAACTGCTGTGAGCTATGATGCCATATCATTCAACCCCAGGACAATTGAGTGAGACTGTCTCAAAAACAAAAAACCAATTAACTCTGAAACATAAAGAATAATTTCTAAAGTACTTTTGTTTTGGAGACAGAGTCTTGATTGTCTTCTGGGCTAGAATGCCTAGCTTACAGCACCCTCAAACTCTTGGGCTCAAGCAAACCTCCTGAGTAGCTGAGACTACAGGCACCCAGTAATGAGATATTAACATCTTAAAAAAAAAAAAAAAAAAGAACATGAAATAAAACCCCTATGAGGTTCCCAAGATGGTTTGTCTCTTTTTAATTTTAAATAACTACTTTATTGATATGTAATTTGCATACCATATAATTTACCCATTTAAAGCATATGATTCAATAGCTCTTAGTATATCTCAGAGTTGGGCCACTACCACCACAATCAACTTTAGAATACTTTTATCACCACTCCAAAAAGAAACTCTGAACCCTGTAGTAATTACCCCTCTTTCCCCTCTGCTCACCCCCAGCCCTAGGTCAACACAAATCTCCTTTTTGTCTTTATAGATTTCCCTATTCTGGACATTTCATCCAAGTGGAATCATGCCTTATATGGTCTTTTTGTGACTGGCTTCTCTCACTTGGCATCATGTTTTCAAGGTCCATCCATATTGTAACATGTATCACTGACTAAATTCCTTTTTATGACTGAATAGTGTTCTTCTGTATGGATAGCCCATATTTCCTTTATCCATTCATCCGCTGATAGCCATGTGGGTTGTTTTCGCTTGTTAGCCATTGTGAATAATGTTATGAATGGTTGGATAAAAAATTTGATGTGGACATGTTTTCATTTTTCTTGGGTATATCCCAGGAGTGGAATCACTGGGTCACAGGGCTTCTTATACTTTTCTTTTTTTTTTTTTTTTTTTTTTTTTTTTTTTTGAGACAGAGCCTCAAGCTGTCCCCCTGGGTAGAGTGCCGTGGCATTACAGCTCACCGCAACCTC
>NW_003852442.1:13349733-13358957 GCF_000181295.1 Otolemur garnettii
CCCAAGTAGCTGGGACCACAGGCGCCCGCCACAACGCCCGGCTATTTTTTGGTTGCAGCCGTCATTGTTGTTTGGCGGGTCCAGGCTGGGGATTTGAACCCGCCACCTTACGTGTACGTGGCTGGCGCCTTAGCCGGTTGAGCTATAGGTGCCGAGCCTATACTTTTCAACAGAGTAATGTGTCAATCTCCTATTGCCTTGTAGAAACTTATCTCAAAACCTGGTGGCTGAAGATAACTATAGATCTTATTGCTCATAGTTTCTGTGGGTCAGGTCTTTGGGATCATCTCCAGGTCTCTCATAAAGGTGTAGTCTGTCAGGGTGGTAGTGATCTGAAGCCTTGGCCAGAGCTGTGACCCCACAGTCAGTCCCTGACAGCAGCAGTCTCCACTTGTTCCATCTTTACCTCTGATCAGGGGACATCCCAGTGGCTCCATTGAGAGGTCTTAGGCTGAACAGTAGCCTCACCCACCCCCTTGCTCCTCAAGATTGAGTACATCCTTCTGCTGAATTGGGCCTGAGACCAAAATGCAGAAACTTCTCCTTTTCCCTCCAGATGAGAGGTGGTCTGGCCAGAAAGTGATGGTGCAAAATCCCCCAAGTTTCCCAGAACAGCTCAGAGCTATGTAGTCAACCAAAAGTCTTTGAGCTGGTCCATAGTAAGAAAACCCCTCCCCACAACGCCACACAATCTTGCAAGTCAAAGCACACACCCTGATTCCTATTCTACCAGATGGGGAAGAGGCGGGTGAGAGCTTCACTGACGTAAGAAACAGATCAGAGAACACCCAAGTTTAAAACACTGGCTCTTTGGCCTTCAGAACTCACTCCATATGAACTCAACAAAATAGTTTTGATGCCAGGGAAGGCTGGGTATTACCATTTGCCTGCCAGAGCAAACCTACTGACTTCCAATTAGCTTGAGAGAAAGTGGAAAGGGCACCAGGTCCACGGGCTTCAAAGAGGAGGAGATCAGGGAGATCCCTGACCATGGACTTAATCACAGAGCACCTGATGAGAACAACAGGAAGAGGTCTTTCTAGTTCCCGTGAAAGTGGTTAGTAGACTGTAATGGCCCCAGGCAAGTCCATAGCTCAGACAGCCTCCTCCTGCCGACAAAAACCTTTCTCCTCCAGCTCTCATGTGAGTGGCCTCCCGCTGGACACCACTGGCTGTCAATGTTCTCAATCTTCCTGATTCCCTGAGATCAGGCAAATGAGTCACAGGCCCCGTGCATAGCAAGTTCCCAATAGCAAACATTTTCTTACCAAGTATGGTCCCAAGCACTTTACAGAGAGCAACTCATGTAAATCCCCCCAAGACCCCTATGAGCTTTTAACAGATGTGGCAACTGAGGCACGAGAGGTTAAGGAACATGCTCAAAGTCACTGACCTGGTAAATAATGAAGCCAGAATTTGAACCCAGTCTGTGGTTTTAACCACTTCTTTATGCCAGGCCTCCTAGCTTGCTCTATATACTGCCTCTAAAACCCATAAATGAGGAAATCAACACTCACATTTTGAAAATCACACACACCCAAGAAGAGATGGATAAGGGGGATCTACAAAGCAGGTTAACAGATGACAGGAAAAAGAGGCTGGCCATGCTGTTACCTGGTGCACTGATAATCCTTACCATACCATTCATTCATTCATTCATTCACCCTCTCATATTTAGAGTTCAAGCCTATGAGGTGTTAGAGTGAGGGGAATTAAGAGGAACACAATTACTGAAATGAAACCTGAAAACACTAGCAGTGAAGTGATCGGAGGAGAAGGTCCAGGGAGCCCAGGGAGTGGTGCCGAGGTCAGCAGCAGGGTGGGCTCAGGAGGGGAAGATTTAGGGAGTGGAGAAGAGAGGGCCACAGCTCCAGGAGGCTTTTCCTGAATACTTACCCCGCTGCAGATTGGGGGCCCTTCTTCTGTCCGCCCTGTCTGACACCCCCCCCCCAGCATTCTCATTTCAGCATTCCCCACACTGAGTTGAAGTTTCCTATTCGCTTCTCTGTCTGTTATTAATTTCTGTATCCCCAGTGCTAAGCCACAGAATCAGTGTTTGCTAAATGACTTTCTAAGTGAAAAAGGGTCGGGGGGGCTTGGGGGAAGCACAGGTGTACTTAGGGGTGATAGGGCTGACTGTAGGGACCCACCATAACAGGACCATCCAGCCCCAGAAGGAATGAATGGGTCAATCCCTCCCCTTCCGAACTCTTACATTCCCACCGGTCTTAACCCACGTGCTGATTTCTTTTCAGAACTCAACTTGCTTGCACCTGAGTGAAATAAGGACCATGTTGCCCTCACAGAACCTGGACTCCGCTTTCTTTCATGTCTGGGAATAATCTCTCATTTTGGTCCTTAATCTCTCAAGGGGAAGTACAGGAAATGAGCGGGCGTGCTCATCCGAGCAGGAGGGACCGAATGAGGTAGCTGCTTCTCAAACTATTAACATGTATGCAAATTACCTGAGAGGCCTGGTCTGGTGGCTCATACCTGTCATCCTAGCACTCTGGGACCCTGAAGCAAAGGATTGCTTGAATAAGCCTGAGCAAGAGTGAGCCCCTGAGTCTACTAAACACAGGAAAATCAGCTGAGGATGGTGTGCCTGTAGTCCCAGCTCCGTGGGAGGCTGAGGCAGGATCGCTTGAGCCCAGGACTTTGAGGTTGCATTTAGCTAAGCTGAGGCCAGGGCTTTCTAGCCCCGGCAACAGAGTGAGATGCTGTCTCAAAAAGAATCCACTTAGGATCTTGTGAAACTGCAAATCTTGATTCTGTAGGTGTGGGGTGGGGACCTGACAGTCTTCATTTCCAACAAGCTTGCTGGTGATGCCAATACTCCTGGTCCCCAGACCCCACTCTGAGTAGCAAGGCCCTAGATGGCCCCACCCCATCCCCACGCCCAAGAGAGGCTCTTTCTATATGAGGACTCCCTTCCCCTGCCCTGTCACCCTCCGGATGATGTTCACGAAGCCTTAGCCAGCCACTGCTCCCATTTCTGCTGCTCCTTCCCAGACCCAGGTTTGAAGGCAACCTACCTAATCCCTGCAGTTTCCACAAAGTGTGCTTCACTGGTCCCAAAGGAGGCTTGGTGAGGGGACTCCGCAGTCAAGGACACCTCCCAGAACTCAGAACCACAGCCCACTTGAACACCCAGACACCCCTCACTCTCCAGCTTGCAGTTGGGCGGGCACTTCCGAGAGACTGAGCTCAGAGGAGAGGAACATGGCGATAACTCGTCCCAGCGTGGACCTCGCATCCCTAGACAGCGGCTGCGTCTCCCCAGCCTCAGTCCCCTCTGGGACTGCCCTGTCCTAGGGTACTAACAGCTTCCAACTGTTGCAAGACTCCGGGGTGCGTCACTATTTCTGCTTTAATCCTTCCCACTTCACAATAAATGGCCCTTTTACTACTTTCCTTTTGATAATCTTTTTTTTTATCTTTTGAGTCAATCCCTTTTGAATGTTTCTCCAGGCCTTGTGTTTCCTGCTAGGACTCTGACTGATACAGCATGTTGCATTTATATCAGATACAGGGTATCGATTTGGCTTAAGCCAAAGAAATGAAGCTCTAATCATAGATTCTGGGGCTAAAGAAAGTCCAGGCAGAAGATATTTTTGAAGGGGAAAGTTGTGTGGGTGTTCCTCAGCGCCTTGAAATCCAACGACATTGAGGCCAGGGAGCTAGTTTCTCGTTAATTGCATTCTCTTCAATCGTCCTATGCTGCTGTGTTCCAGACACGGTGCTCAGGATTGTGGGAGCCGAGGACCATCAAGACCAGGCCCCGTGTCCCACAACCTCACACTCAGGGACACTCAGACCAGGGCAGGATGAATGCCCTGGAATGGAATTGAATGTGACAGGCAGCCAAACAGGGCAAAGCCAGCTGAGATAAGGGCCTAATCAGAGTTCAGACAGAACAGTAGGAGAACAGCAGACAGAGGCTTTGTTCCAAAGCTGGGGACCTGGGAGGACCTCAGGGGCGGAGAAGGACATCACGTCGTACCCTGGAGGGCTGTAAATCAGCCCATCAACGACCTCAGTCCAGAAGAGAGAGCAGGCCCTTCTCTGTGGCTTCCTCAGGGAAGTCATCTCAACGCCGACAGTTGTATTTGCTGTTCCCTAGACTCTTCCTGCACGGGGGGCTTTGCTGAGTGAGGTCATTCAGTTCTCCCAACCACCCTGGGGTTAGAAGTTGTTCAGCCCATTGTATAGCTAGGCAAACTGAGGTCCAAATGATTTGTCCAATATTTTATAAACAGACACTGAAGGAACCAGGGTTTGAATCCAGACTGTCCGGCTCCAAAACGCACACTATTATTGCCTTTATTTCTAACTTACTGGAATAGCAGCATCTACAACCAGCTAGAGATGATGCTAGGCACTTTACAGTCAATCCTCACAGCGCCCCCATGAGGTAGGTCCTAGTATTATACTTACTTTACAGAGAAAGAAACTGATCGCCAAGAGTTGACATCATTCCCTGAATGGCTGACAGTCAGGTTGTGGTGGAACCAGAGTTTGAAGCCAGGAGACCAACTCTCAATCCATACCCCCAGCCATAACAGTCCTTGAGGGGAGGACCTTAATTATTTTTATTAATTTTGGAGATAGCGTCTTGCTCTGTTGCCCAGGCTAGAGTATAGTGGCATATTCATAGTTAAATCTAACCTTGAACTCCTGGGTTCAAGCAATCCTCCTGCCTCAGCCTCCTAAGTAGCTGGGACTACAGGTGCATGCCACCACATGGGACCGATTTTTTCTATTTTGGGTAGAAACAGGGACTCACTATGTTTCCCAAACTCGAATTTCTGGCTTCAAGTGATCCTCCTGCCTCAGCCTCCCAAAGTGCAAGAATTATAGACATGAACCACTATCCCTGGCCAAACTATTATTTTTTTAATAGACTTTTTTTGGTGGAATGTTTTTAGATTTACAGGAAAACGATGCAGATAATACAGAGAGCTTCCATATACTCCATTTGCACTTTCTATTGTTATTATCATGTTAGCATCATACACATATTTGTTACAATTAATGCGCCAATATTGATATATCATTATTAACTAAACTCCAGAGTTTATTCAGATTTCTTTAGTTTACCTAATACGCTTTTTGTGTCCCAGGATACTACATTACTTTGAATTGTCATATTTCCTGAGGCTCCTTTTGGCAGTGTCAGTTTCTTACATTTCCTTTGTTTTGGTTGACTTGACAATTTCTTAAATTGTCATAAAATATACATAGCATAAATGTATCATCTTAGCCATTGTTAAGTATACAGATGAATAACATTAAGAATATTCACATCGGGGCCAAGTGCAGTGGCTCACGCCTGTAATCCTAACACTTTGGGAGGCTGAGGTGCGTAGATAGCCTGAGCTCAGGAGTTCGAGACCAGCCTGAGCAAGAGTGAGACCCTGTCTCTAAAAAATAGCTGGGCATTGTGGCAGGCACCTGTAGTTCCAGCTGCTTGCGAGGCTAAGGCAAGAGGATCACTCGAGCCCCAAAATTTTTGCTGTGAGCTGTGACACCATAGCCCTCTACCCAGGTAGAAAGTGAGATTCTGTCTCAAAAAAAAAAAAAAAAAAAAGAATATACACATTGTTACTAATCAGATCTCCAGAACTTTTTTTATCTTCCCAAACTGAAACTTTATACTCATTAAACAGCAACTCCCCATTCCATGTCCTCCCACTCACTCCCTGGTAACCACCCTTCTGCTTTATGTTTCAGTGAATTCTACTCCTTTAGATAGCTCATGTAAGTAGAATTTGTCTCTTTGTTTTTTTTTGTTTTTTTTTTGTTTTTTTTTTTTTTGAGACAGAGCCTCGAGCTGTCCCCCTGGACAGAGTGCTGTGGCATTACAGCTCACAGCAACCTCCAACTCCTGGGCTCAAGCGAGTCTCCTGCCTCCACCTCCCAAGTAGCTGGGACCACAGGCGCCCGCCACAACGCCCGGCTATTTTTTTTGGTTGCAGCCATCATTGTTGTTTGGCGGGTCCGGGCTGGGGATTCGAACCCGCCACCTTAGGTGTACGTGGCTGGCGCCTTAGCCGGTTGAGCTATAGGCGCTGAGCCGAATTTGTCTCTTTGTGACGACCTTATTTCACTTAGCACAATATCCTCAAGGTTCATTCATCTTGTACTAGGTACCAGAATTTCCTTCCTTTTAAAGGCTGAATAATATTTCATTGTATGTCTACCCTACATTTTGTCTGTCCATTCATCTGTCCAGGCACATTTGTGTTGCTTCTACCTGCTCAGGCTGGTCTTGAACATCTGACCTCAAGGGATCCAATTCAGCCTCCCAGAGTGCAAGGTGTAGAAGTGTGAGCCACCACACCTGGCCTGCTTTTTCACACTATTGATTGTGTCCTTTGATGCACAACCTTGACAGGCTAGCGGAATACTGATCTTGACATTGTAGGATGCCCCTCTGTTTGAATTTGAGGTTTTTCTCACTATGAGACTAAGGATGAGGGTTTGGGGGAGGAAGACCACCAAGGTAAATTGCCATCTTAGCTGGGCATGGTGGCTCACGCCTGTAATCTTAGCACTGTGGGAGGCTGAGGCAGGTGGATTGCTTGAGCTCAGAAGTTTAAGACCAGCCTGAGGAAGAATGAAACTCCATCTTCACTAAAAGTAGAAAAACTAGCCAGGCATCCTGGGAGGCACCTGTACTCCCACCTACTCGGGAGGCTGAGGCAAGAGGATCACTTGAGCCTGAGAGATGGAGGTTGCTGTGAGAGATGATGCCATGGCACTCTACCAAGGGCCACAGAGTAAGACTCTGTCCCAGAAAAAACAACAACAACAACAAAATATGTTTAAGACAAACTGAGTTGCAGAACTAATAGCTGTGAGATGGCAATAATCATTTCATATAATAAAGTGCAGCAACCTCCAAAGCTGAGCATGAAGGCCAACAGCAAAGGCCAAGTAAAAAGAAAGGCCATCTGAGGTAGACACTTAATGATTCAGTTAAGAATTCTGAAAAAAGACAGGCTTTGAAGAAGAGCCAAAACATGGGGACAACCAGTAGGGCTTCCTCCTCCAAGGGACAGAGCCTTCTCTCCCACACGCTGCTGGACAGGGTGTCCTAGAGGGCGTCCCTGCCAGTGTCACAGCCAGAGGCACTGTGGGGGAGGAAGGCCCTGCCGGTGCAAAGATTACGATGCCCTCGGTTTTTTGGGGAGATTTTTCATGATGTTTTGTGTCTTGTTCAGGGGTATTAATACCCTTTGTTTAGTCTGCTGTAAATCCATTCCTGAATTGCCACCCTGAGAGGCTTTATCCCAGCCAGAGATAATCCAGGAGATGATCCAGCAGTACTTTCTCTTTGGCCCTGGAAGATGTTTGGGTAGAGTTGGAAGCTCTGGGTTTCAGTCACCAGCCAGCCATGTGCACCTTTGTCTCTCAAGTTCCTCCGGCTCTGAAACATTATCAGACAACAAATAGACTTCTTCTTTCTCACTATGTGTTTTTTCTTACTAACAGAGGCATATGTGTTCACCGTACAGAGCTGGAAAATATAAATGAGGGTGCAAAAGAAACTATACAATCACTCAATTTCACCAACCAGCGTTGACTCTAGCTAACATTCACTCACTTATTTAACAAACGTGTATTGAGTACCTGCCGTGGACTGAGCGGTTTGAAATATAGCTTTCTGGGCTATGTATATGTATAGTTAAGTGAAACCATCCGGCTTTGCAAGCCACCTTCACTTATTAGGCAGTTGTGAACATATTCCCATGTCAGTAAATATTTCCCTGCAATGTTCCAGTTTTTTGTGTTAATAAGTATTCTTAAGAGGTAGGTTTTAAGCAAATTCATAATTCATAACCATTTCTTTTTTCTTTCTCTTTTCTTTTTCTTTTCTTTTTTTTTTTTTGAGGAAGAGTCTCACTCAGTCCCCCTGGATAAAGTGCAGTGGCATCATAGCTCACAGCAACTTCAAACTCTTGAATTTGAGCAATCCGCTTGCCTCAGCCTCCCAAGTAGCTGGGCCTATAGGCATCTGCCTCAGTGCCTGGCTAGCTTTTCTATTTTTAGTAGAAACAGGTCTCATTCTTGCTCAGTCATGAACCCCTGAGCTCAAGCAATCCACCTGCCTTGGCCTCCCAGAGTGCTAAGATTACAGGCATGAGCCACCATGCCCAGCCCCTACGTAGATCATGTTTAAAAGCCTCTCCAAAAGATTATACCTTACACCTACTAGTCATTTGTATATACATTTAATTCTTCAGAGTCCATTTGTCTGGTTATTGGGTTTGAATTCTAATTTCCTTTCTAGAGATTGAGCCTAAAGGTGAATTAAGTATCGCTATGCAAATTAACTTACACACACACACACACACACACACATACACACACACACACACACGAAGAAATTATAGAAGGACAAACAAGTAATTAGCAACATTATTTACCTGTGACATGGGGAATGGGTGTCTTGGCAGACGAGGACAAGAATGGGAGAGGAATTTTCCATAAGAATGTATCGCCTATTTAAAAACAGATCAAGAATAAATTTTAAAATGTATCTTATATTTTTAATTACACAACATACAGTTCTTTTTAAAAAATGTATCTGGGGTGGTGCCTGTGGCTCAGTGGGTAGGGCGCTGGCCCCATATACAGAGGGTGGTGGGTTCAAACCTGGCCCCAGCCAAACTGCAACGAAAAAATAGCTAGGTGTTGTGGCAGCGCCTGTAGTCCCAGCTACTCAGGGAGGCTGAGGCAGGAGAATCCCCTAAGCCCAGGAGTTGGAGGTTACTGTGAGCTGTAATGCCATGGCACTCTACCGAGGGTGATAAAGTGAGACTCTGTCTCTACAGAAAAAAAAAATGTATCTGGACCAGACATAGCAGTTTATACCTATAATCCTAGCACTCTGGGAGGCCAAGGCAGGATTGCCTGAGGCCAGGAATTTTTTTTTTTTTTGAGACAGAGTCTCACTTTGTCACCCTCTGTAGAGTGCAGTAGCATCATAGCTCACAGCAACCTCAAACTCTTAGGCTCAAGCAGTTCTCTTGCCTCAGCCTCCCTAGTAGCTGGGACTATAGGCCACTCCAATGCCCAGCTATTTTTGTTGTTGTTTGTTTAGCAGGCCCAGCCCGAGTTTGAACCCACCAGCCCTGGTGTACGTGGCTGGCAACCTAACCACTTGAGCTATGGATGCTGAGACTGAGGCCAGGAATTTGAGAACAGCTTAAGCAAGA
>NW_003852442.1:13359195-13376033 GCF_000181295.1 Otolemur garnettii
AGCCCAGGAGTTGGAGGTTGCTGTGAGCGTGATGCCACGGCACTCTACCCAGGGGGATAGCTTGAGGCTCTGTCTCAAAAAAAAAAAAAAAAAAAGAAACCCCATCTCTACTAAAAATAGAAAAATTAGCCAGCTGTGGTAGCGCCTGTAGTCTCAGCTGCTCGAGAGGCTGAGGCAGGAGGACTGCTTGAGCCCAGGAGTTTGAGGTTGCTGTGAGCTATGGTGATGCCACTGCACTCTAGCCTGGGTAACAGAGCAAGACCCTGGATCAAAAGATAAAATACACACACACACACACAAAAACACTCTTTTTCCCAAAGGTTATTCTTAGCAGGTCAATGAAAATCCTTCCAGACTTGGGTGTATTATATACAATCTCACACAATATCTTTATTATAGAAACAGGGTCATAAGCACCTGTGCTCTTCAGGGAGCTTTTCCCCAATAACACCATCTCCTAGACATCTTGATGTGTCAATATGCCTTTCTTCTTTCTTTAGACATCACCAGTCTAGACATCACCTCCCTTCCTGTTGATGGACTAGACAAAGAGGGCTTCAAAAGCCCCAAGACTTCTCTCCTTACTCTGCCAGCCTTTCCTGAGAACACCTCCACCTCTCTCTTACACCCCCAGTGTCAGAACATTTCCAGATGTCTGCCTGCGGTGGGCCTGAGCTGATCTACCTGTGCTGCCATCTGAGAAGGGTAGGGGGCAGAGAATGCCTCCCCAGCCTGCAGGGAGGGTTCCTTTGGGCCATTTCCCTGTCTCAGGTTTCCCCTTTCCAAGACAATAGAGGTGAAGGGAAGAAGGAGCCCTTTCCAAGTACTCCGTGGAGGCTTGGCACCTGTGGCTCAAGCAGCTAAGGCGCCAGCCACATACACCTGAGCTGGCGGGTTCGAATCCAGCCTGGGCCTGCCAAACAATAAGGATGGCTGCAACCAAAAAATAGCCAGGCATTGTGGCGGGTACCTGTAGTCCCAGCTACTTGGGAGGCAGAGGCAGGAGACTCACTTGATCCCAGGAGTTGGAGGTTGCTGTGAGCTGTAATGCCACAGTACTCTATCCAGGGGGACAGCTTGAGGCTCTGTTTCAAAAAAAAAAAAAGTACTTGGTGGAGCTTGGCTATAGGAGGGAGGGATGTGGGGACATGTGTCACGTACAGGTTCCTCTATGCTTTCCAGGCAGCCAGTAACAGCTCTTTTATTTACTCTCTTGTCCAGCCTTTTTTTTTTTTTTTTGAGACAGTCTCACTTTGTTGCCCCTGTAAAGTACTGTAACATCATAGCTCACAGCAACCTCAAACTCTTGAGCTCAAATGATTCTCTTATTTCAGCCTCCCAAGTAGGTGGGACTACAGGCACCAGCCATAATGCTCAGCTATTTTTAGAGACAGTGTCTCTAAAACTTGTTCAGGCTTGTCTTGAACTTGGGAGCTCAGACAGTTCACCCACCTCAGCCTCCCAGAGTGTTAGGATTACAGGCGTGAGTCAATGCGCCCAGCCCTCCAGCCTTGATTGTAAACCCATTTCCAGTCCTCACCTTGCTGGATGTATTCCTAAATCTTCCTTAACTTCTATGCATTTCTGTGATGGCTTTGCCACATTGACCTTGTAGAGTCCATTCCTCACTCTTTTACTGGGTCCATCATTTGCTTATGTCTGCCATGAGCAAGGAAGTTAAGTGAGCAAGGAGCATTTACAGAGCACTAAGTGGGCCTGGGGTGGGTGCAGGAGGGCAGGGACACAGGCTGTGAGTCACCTCTAGGTGTCTCTGAGGCTCTCAGAATTCACCTCCCAGTACTTGGACCAAATACAGAAACTTGAAGTTCAGATCATTGGGTGGGCTGGTGAGTGGGCATGAGAAGTGACCGTTAATGGACACGATATGGACTTTCTTTTTGAAGTGATGAAAATGTTCTGGAGTTAGTGGACATAGATGGTGTCTCTGTGAATATACTAAAAATCACTGAACTGTACACTTTAAAAGGGTAGGTTTTATGGAATGTGAATTGTATCTCAGTGAAAAATTAGAGCGTTAGAAATTTATTGAGATCTAAGTTTTATATGTGCAATAAAATGCACCCATTTAATTGCGGAGTTCAATGATATTTGACAAATGCCCATGCCAAATGTCAAATCCTGGAGGACACAGACAATTTTTTTTTAAGATAGACTCTTGCTCTACTGCCCTGGGTGAATGCCGTGGCATCATGGCCCACAGCAACCTCAAACTCTTGCACTCAAGCACTCCTCTTGCCTCTGCCTCCCAAGTAGCTGAAACTACAGGCACCTGCTACAACACCCATCTATTTGTAGAGATGGAGGTCTCGCTCTTGCTTAGGGTGATCTCAAACTCCTAAGCAAGCAATCCACCTGCCTTGGCCTCCCGACACTGATAATATGGTCAGTTGATCTGCATTCAAGCACGGCAAAAATAAGAGTAAGGAGAAAAATAATAGGTGAGGGATCTTGCAGTCTAGTAGAAGGTAGACACACCCACCAGGTAGGTAGAAACAGCAAAAAGAAGACGAACACAATGCCAACTTCATTTTTGTAACCCTGGGTATGATGGGCCTGTTGATTACAGCGGATGGGCTGGCTTTTCCTATGTGCCATCACCAGGAATGCTGCCCCAGCCTTTCTCTGAGACAGTCTTTCTGATCACTCTTTGTGATATATACAGTCCTATGGTTGCTAGAGGGATGGGCCAGGGAATTTGCTGGAAGCTTCAGAGCCTCCCCAATAACAGCAAGGGCAGGATGTACGGCATAAACTTCTTTGTCATAAGGGTCTTGGTCCCGGAGTACTCCCCCATGGTACAACTGGTGGCCACCATCTCATTTCAAAACCATTAAGACAGATAGCATAGGTTCACCCTTTGGTAGTCAAGGTTCCTGTTTCTCTCAAACTCCCTCTGTCTCCATTATGTTCTTCTTGCATCATTAAATCTTGATCATTAGAGAAAATCTTAAAAAGCTACTCTTAAACATCATTGTACTCGACATATCCTCAGGGTCTGAAAAAGTCAGTGGACCCACAAGGGAGACCAGTTTTCATCCAGGGAGCAGCTACATTCCAGGAGCCTTGAGATTATTAAGGTCTCCTCAATGTGCCGAACTGGTCCCACAGCCAAGGACGATGTGGAAAGAACTGGAATCAGACAGATGTGGGTTTGGATCACAGCTCTGTCACTTGTTAGCCATGTGACCTGGGGCAATTTACCTAACCTTTGTGAACTTCAGTTTCCTCATCTCAAAAAATAAAGAAGAAACAACAGCAAGAAAATAAGGCTACTAATTTGAGCTTTGTAGGGTCATTGTGGGATTAGATGAGATCATGGTATGCAGTTGGCACTCACTACGTACCAACCCTCCTTCCTGCCTGCCTGCCTGCCTGCCAAGGAGATTAACATTCTGCAGGGACAAGATCAGCCAAACAACTTTCTCTTAAGGAGGATTTGAATTTTTATTTTTGTTGTCCTGGAAGGGCAGGAACAGGAAACTTGGAAGAGCACGGTAGCTTTGGCGCTTCTGAAATATATTAAGTGAAAGTTTCTGTGGGGTTTCAACCACCCTCATTTTGTAGCCTACTGTATTACCATTACAAAGGCATTTGTCTACACCAGGGGTATTCACTTGGAAAATGGCCCACCATCTCTCTACCTTAGTGCCACCAAAGAGGTCCAAGGCACAATGGCCCCACTCGCCTGGACCACTGATCAGCCTCTTAGGGGTCCCCACTTCCATTCTTGCTTTCCCAAAATACGCTTCTTTATATTGAGGCTGGTTCTAAGCATGCATATAATCTCACCATTACCCCATTATATTGCCAGTAAAATCCCAACTCCTTCCCGTGACCAGCAAAGCCCCGTGTAACCTAGCCCCCGCCTGCCTCGCCCATCTCATCTCCCACCCCCATCTCCCATCTGTGCCTCACTCCATGTCCTTTTCTGCTCCTCCAGCAGGGCGACTTGTCCCAGCCCCAGAACCTTTGCAGTGGCTGTTTCCTCTGCCTACGGCTCTCCAATTTTGTCTTTGTAGAGACGTCCCTCTGATCACGGCCCTGCCACCATCACATCAATTTGCCCTATTTTATGTTTATCCTTGCACTTGTCACCACCTGAAATTGTCTGGTACCTTGTGTGTCTTATCCACCAGGTACCCTCGTAGCCTAGAACACTGCCTGCACACAGCAGCCCGGCAAGATGTGTTTGCTAAATGATTGAACCCCTATGTCTCGCCATGGAAGCGTAAATCAACGACCTTCAGGATTAGGTCTCTCTTCATATTAGAGCTTCTAATATGTAAGCGTCTAGACAGTCCCTTTATTTTTGGTATTTTTGGCAAACCGAATTGCTTCTGGAATTTGACAACACCAGACTACGCCTGTCTCCCTAGTCGCATCCAGAGCTGTGGCACCTTTTCTTCAGTCTGCCGAGACTCTCGCCGCCCGGCCCTCTGTAATAACGAGGCACGGGTGAGACAAAGGTTTTACAAATCCCTCCTGGAATATTCTGTTGAAAAATTGGAGAATCACTGGACTGGAGGCTTTGATCAGAGGCAGCCTGAAACCAGCAAGGGCCCCCGCTCCTCAGCGGGCTGGACACATGGGATTAATTCAGGCAGGAGCCAGGCAAGAAATGTTGGCTCCTGCAAAGTGCTAAAGAAAGGGAATTTTAATATCAGACTGAAAAGAAAGCTGGTGTGGCCGGGGTGAGGGATGAGGAGGGGTCAGAAGGACTCTCCTTCACCCCTGGGATCTGAATCTGCTGGGGTCGATATTCAGTGTTTAATTTTGGGGGTTTGCTCATGCGCATGCTCACACGTGTGAGTGTGTGTGTATGTAATTTAGAGAAAGAACCTATAGATTTTGTCAGGGTTGCTATAGGATCTGTGTCCCAAAAGGTTAAAAACCACAGCTCTGGAAGGCATGAAAATAGGCTAGAGAATCATCTCCATCCTAAACATGACCTGAACAATCACGAGAAAGGAAAAGTGTTTCATGCTCCAAAGAAAACAAAAGCCACTTCCAACAGGAATTGGCTGTCACATTCTCTGTACTTGGAAAAAAAAATCAACAGAGCATCCGCCCAGCCTGCCCAAGGCCCATCCCTTAAGCCCAGGTCTCTGGGGAAGCCAGCGAGCCTTTGTTTTCCGACTGGCAACTGGCTGGGCAAGGAGCCGCAGGGGAGAGACCGTGGTGGAAGAAAATAGGGTGACATGCCCAGTTATATAGGAGGGAAGCACCTTGAAGGTGGGCTAGGGCTGATGCTGGGACAGAGATGCCGGGAAGACCCACTGCAGGAGGAACAGTGTGGGGCCTGCTGGGTTCTCTCCTGCTTTCTTGACTCGGCTCCGGCCAGGATGTTGGGCTGCTTCTCTCTCTTGGTGCTCCAGGGCACCACAGTGTTAATCCCAGGCCTCTGTGGTTTACGAAGCAGATTTTGGATGCTTCCGGGTTGGCAAGCCCATGTTTCTCTCTGGGCCACCCCAGCTATCAGATCAGAGCTCCTGCATATTTAAAGCTGTGTCACATTTGGTGTTCGGTGAACACTCCCTTCCCCTGGCCCTTCTTGCCTTTATAAGAGGAGGACCTGGGACATGGCACAGGTCCCAATAAATGCTGGAAGGAGCCCCAAGAGCGGGCGGGCCTGGAGCCAGAGTGCTGCGCCAGCACTCGGTGTAACCTCCAGGGAGGGTGCAGTCCACACACGTCCTGGCTTCCGAAAGGCAAGCCCTGAGTGTCAGCCCACAGCCGTCCTCTCCAGCTCAACCTATCCGTGAGCCCCAGGGACCCTTGCTCAGCCTTCAGTTGGTGTTTTTCTGTGTTTGCATCTGTTCTATCCTTAACGTGTCCCAGAGGGAACTCTTGGTTTCCTCCCCCAAATCTGTTTCTCCTCCAAGCTGCTTCATCTCAATAAACGGTGCCGCCCTCACCCAGGGGCTCATCCTTTGGGTTCCAGCTTAAATGGCACCCCGTCCTTGAAAAGACCCTCCCAGGCACAGATCTAAAGTGCCTCCGCCACCCATCCACACACCAGCATGCCCTCGGTCACTGCCAGCCTAGCTATTGATTGCTTTCTGTAATAATTTTATTTTTCTGTCTCCCCACTCAAAATGTAAAGTCCACGAGGATTGGGACAGCTAGACCTGCTCCGTTTGCCTTTCTGGATTCTCTCTCCAGCCTTCTCCTCCTGCCTGGGTCTGGGGTACCTGTCTGATGGTCTTCCCTCAGGGGCTCTGCAGACTCCCGATCCCACACTGCAGCTCACACCCCAGGGCATGGACCCCATTGCCTAAGCTCCCAGCCCTACTGGCTGCAGGCTGTGTTCCCTAATGGGAGCCACAAGTCGGAGACTGTAAAGCAGAGAACAACAAAGCACTTACCAGGCCTCTGCTACACCTCTGGGGAGACTGGTAAGTGCTTCTTTTTATACCCTTGCAGGCCCTGGGGGCAAAGGCTGCCATGTGTAGCCACCTCTGGAATGTGCCACCTTGCCCTCAGCCAGGTTTCTCTTAGCCCTACTCACACTGCTGCAAATGGTCCTTTCATTAAACTCCTCTCAGTGACTGAGCCCTTTTGAATGTGCCCTGTGTTACCTGCCAGGACCCTGACAATGGTTCTGACCAATACAGCAGCCACATCTAACTCACTGGGCACTGTTTCCCCCACAATGTGCTGGGGACTGTCTGGCATGTGTTAGGGACTTAATGCATATCATTTGAATAAATGAATGATAAGGAGATGTGTATGTGTGTATGTTTCTTTTTTTTTTTTTTGAGACAGTCTCACTCTGTCACCCTGGGTACAGTGACATGGCATCACAGCTCATAGCAACCTCAAACTCTTGCGCTCAAGACATTCTTTTGCCTCAACCTCCCAAGTAGCTGGGACTATAGGTGCCCACCATGACACCTGGCTAGATTTTTCTTCTTCTTCTTCCTCTTTTTTTTTTTTTTTTTAGTAGACAGGGGGTGTCATTCTTGCTCAGGCTGGTCTTGAACTCCTGAGCTCAGGCAATGCACCTGTCTTGGCCTCCCAGAGGCTAGAATTACAGGTGTGAGCCACACCATGCCTGGCCTTTATTTATATTATTTATATTTTTAAGATAAAAAAAAATATATTTTTATATACCACATAAAAGTGTTTTTTATATACCAAAAGGTATATATATGTATTTTCATATACCATAAAGTTTGCCCTGTTAAAATATATAGTTAAGTGTATTTTTAGTACATTCATAAGCCTGCAAGGCCATCTTCACTATCTAATTCCAGAACAGTTTCATCACCTCAGAAAGAAAGCCCATACCATGTGGCAGTCACTCCCTCTTTCCCCCAGCCCCTGGCAACCACTGATCAACTTTCTGTCCCTGAATTCTGGACATTTCATTTAAGTGAAATCAGATGTGGCTTTCTGAGTCCTCCCTCTTTTACTTGGCCTCGTATTTTCCAGACGATTCATGTTGTAGCACCGATCAGCACTTCGTTCCTTTTCACGGGTGAATAATATTCCAGCACAGGAATACAACACATTGTGTTTATCCATTCATCAGTAGATAGATATTTGTTTCCACCTTTCAGCTATTAAGAACACTGACATACAAGCTTTTGTGTGACTGTGTTTTCAATTCTCTTGGGTATATACCTAAGCGTGGAATTGCTAGGACACAAGATAACACTACATTTAAGTTTTTGTTCTTTTCAGATTAATATTAGGGTACAATTAGGTTACAATGTTTACGTTTGTTAGGTCAAGTCCCTCTTGTAGTTGTGCCTCCCACCTAGGAGGTGTGCCAAATACTCTTACATTGTGCCATTAGGTGGGAGCACTAAGCCCCCCCTCCTCTCCTTCCCCTTCTTCCCCCTCTGCCCTTTCTTCTCCCCCTTTCCTCCAACTTGAATTAAATTGAGTTTTTCTCTTGTGTAATTGTGTATTAATTTGCCCACTCAAAATTGGTATTGAGTGCATACGATACTTGCTTTTCCATTCTTGTGACACTTTACTATCCAGGTTAATACAAAAGATATAAAGTCTCCATCTTTTCATGGCTGAATAATATTCCATGGTATACATAGATCATAGCTTATTAATCCATTCATGGATTGAGGGGGACTTGGGTTGTTTCTACATCTTGGTGATTGTGAATTGAGCTGCTACAACAACCTAGTACAAATATCCTTATGGGCTTGGTGCCCGCAGCACAGTGATTAGGGCACCAGCCACATACACCAAGGGTGACAATTCGAACTCAGCCCAGGCCAGCTAAACAACTGCAACAAAAAATAGCCGGGCATTGTGGCAGGTGCCTGTAGTCCCAGCTATCTGGGAGCCTGAAGCAAGAGAATCGCTAAAGCCCAAGAGTTTGACGTTGCTGTGAGCTGCGAAGCCACAGCACTCTCTACCAAGGGCGACAAAGTGAGACTCTGTCTCAGCGGAAAACAAAAAACAAATATCCTTAAGACAAAATCATTTTTTTTCCTTCTGGATAAATGCCTTACTAATGGGATTTTGGGATCAAATGGTAGGTCCATTTTGAGTTCTTTGAGGGTTCTCCATACTTCTTTCCAAAGAGGCTGTCTTGAGCGGCTCCTGTGGCTCAAAGGAGTAGGGTGCTGGCCCCATATACCAGAGGTGGCGGGTTCAAACCCAGCCTCAGCCAAAAACTGCAACAAAACAAAACAAAGAGGCTGTCTCAGTTCACATTTAAGTTTTCCAAGCAGGGTATTGTGTTTTGCACAGTACTACACAGTACTTCTTTGTCCTGGGGTCTCAGGTAGTGGCATCTATACAGGAAAGAACCCAAACCAACAAGGATGTAGAGCAAAGGAATCTTAAACACTGCAGGTCAGCTCCAAGTGGTACTTGGAGGACATGTTCTTGCACCAGGCTATACAAATAAGAATGTTCGTGGTAGTACTGCCGGCCAAAAAATTGGCAATAACCCAACGTCCATTAACAGCAGACTGATTTAAATACATCGTGATATGTACATCAAAGAAAAGAAATGAGCTTCAGCTACACATAATAGCGTGGATGGAACAAATAGTGTTTCGAGAAACAAGTCACAAAAGAACACACACACTGTGGTCTCATTCATAGAAAGTTCCAAAACAAGTAACACTACATCATGTGGCCTAAGGGTGCATATGTAGGTGGAAAAACGATTAAAAAATGATAACAAAAAACAGGATATTGGTCACCTCTGGCAGAGACAGAAGGGGACTAGTGTCAGGGAGGGGCACAGGAAGGCGGCCAACACAGAGAATATTTTGTAAATATCTTTGTAAAATTTTGTAACGACTATTTTGTAAATAAAGGTACATTGAGCAGCAATTTTCCCTCTCCCTATGCATGGCGACTTTATTACAACATAAAGGAATGGCCTAGGGAAGCCCAGGGCAGAGTGCACAGACCCTGGGGACTCCACCTCTTTCTGGCGCATTTCTGTCTGTACCTGTGGTGTTCTCTTCTCTTGCTACAAATGATTGTCTTTGCCTCCCAGTCCAGGTGGGAGAAAATGACCACCCACAACTCCCAAGTTTATATACTCTTTGTTCAAGACACCAGTTAGACTGAGCCTGGAATTTCTCTGTGCAAATTACAGAGTCCTTTGGGGAAAGGATTCTCACTGTTTTAGTTTGGATCAAATGTCCTCTGATCCAATGAACTGCAGGAAAGGGGCAGAACCACATCATTTAAAATGTGTAAGAGGGACACACATCATGGAACTTGGTTGCTACTCAAGCCCGGACCTCTCATTCTGTAGAGATGTATCGTCCTAAGAGTACAATTCCCAGGACAGACAGAGAAAGGAGTGGAGGGCAGAAGAACAGACAGCCCATATCAACTGTTATTCAGGCAGCTTCCGTAGCTCAGTGGTTAGGGGCGCCAGCCACATACACCCAGGCTGGCAGGTTTGAACCTGGCCTAGGCCAGCTAAACAATGACAACTGCAACAAAAAAAATAGCCAGGCATTGTGGCGGGCGCCTGTACTCCCAGCTACTTGGGAGGCTGAGGCAAGAGAATTGCTTAAGCCCAAGAGTTGGAAGTTGCTGTGAGCTGTGACACTACAGCACTCTACGGAGGGTGATATAGTGAGACTCTGTCTCCAAAAAAAAAAAAAAAAACCAAACTGTTATTTAATCTAAACTTTATCACAAACTGGTGAGATAATGTCTATATCCCAATTTTATAGATGAAGAGACTGAGAATCAGATGAGGCCCAAGATTTCTTAGTAGAGGCACAATGCGCATTTTGGATTAAACAGTTCTTTGTTGTGTGTGTGGGGGGTTAGCAGCAGCCCTGGCCTCTACCCGCTAGACACCAACAATATCCTTTTAGTTATAGCAATCAAAAATATCTCCAGACTTCGCCAACGCCCTCTGGGGTTGAGAACTACTGAAACAGGTTAAGTAAATTGTGCAATTCCGTTCTACCAGTAAGTCAAAGCCAGGATTCAATCCCAGGTCAGTCTTACTCTAACCCCTGATTGACTTTGGTTATTGACTCCCATACGATAACATAGAACTTACCTCAAAAGGTTGTGATGAGGCTAGGCACCTGTGGCTCAAGCAGCTAAGGCGCCAGCCACATACACCAGAGCTGGCGGGTTCGAATCCAGCCCGGACCCACCAAACAACAATGACAACTGCAACCAAAAAATAGCCAGGCGTTGTAGTGGGCGCCTGTAGTCTCAGCTACTTGGGAGGCTGAGGCAAGAGAATTGCCTAAGCCTAGGAGTTAGAGGTTGCTGTGAGCTGTGATGCTACAGCACTCTACCCAAGATGACAGCTTGAGTCTCTATCTCAAAAAAAGACAACAGAAGGTTGTAATGAATGTCTGGGCACTGCGGCTCATTCCTGAAATCCTAGCACTCTGGGAGGCCAAGGTGGGAAGATTCCTTGTACACAGGAGTTTGAGACCCTGTTTCTACTAAAAAAAAAAAAGAAAGAAAGAAAGAAAGAAAAACTAGCCAGCCATTTTAGTGGACACCTGAAGTCCCAGCTACTTAGCGGGCTGAGGTGGGCTCACTTGAACCCAGGATTTGGAGGTTGCTGTGAGCTAGGCAATGCCGCAACACTCTACCCTGGGCAACAGAGCGAGACTATCTCAAAAACAACAATAATAACAATAAGCATGTGGCCTGAGGGCAGCAGTTGGGACACCCCTGCCTAACGTATGAGTTATGATAACTTTTCTTTGCTGGTTTTCCTATAGCACAGCCAGGTCTTTCTCCAGATCATCTGGTCTCCATAGCCCTTATGTTCTTTTGTGAACAGTTAAGTCTGAACCAGACAGAGGTCTCCATAACCTGGGCTGCCTGAGGCTCATAGCTGCTTTCTTCCAAACCCAGTGTTTCCTTGGAGTTTTCCTCCTATGACCATAATCTGTCTCTCAGAATGTTGCTGGACAAAGCCCTCTATGTACAGATTCCAATCCGATAGATTTTATTCTGGTTTTTAATATTAATTACGGCTGGATTCTAAAAATAACAAAGCCCTTCATTTGTTAGGTTTTTTTTTAATGTTTTTGTTGTTGTTGTTTATTTGTTTATTTTAGAGACAGAGTCTCATTTTGTCACCCTCAGTAGAGTACCATGGCGTCACAGCTCATAGCAACTTCCAGCTCTTGGGCTCAAGCGATTCTCTTGCCTCAGCCTCCCAAGTAGCTGGGTCCACAGGCGCCCACCACAACGCCCAGCTATTTTTTTGTTGCAGTTTGGCCAAGGCCACACCTGGCTATTTTTTTGTGTCACTTTGGCCAGGGCTGGGCTCGAACTTGCCATCCTTGGTATATGTGCCAGCGCCCTACCCACTGAGCCACAGGTGCCGCCCTCATTTCCAAGGTTTTGAGGTCCTTCCATCCAAACCAAATATTTTTGGCTGAGGTAAGAATGGGTTGGCCACACACTGGTGACATGAACGTTTTACCATGAACTTCTGGGAGTTTATTAAAGAAAACATATCCTACAGCTTTGTTTGGCTGCCTAATAAATAAACAGTATGCTACCCGTATCCTTCCAGACAAGATAGAATGAGTTTTTTGGGAGGTCTGGTTACAATGTAATATTTTTTAAAATAAGCTTTTAAAGGCTCAGCTCCTGTAGCTCAGTGACTAGGGCACCAGCCACATACACGGGAGCTGGTGGGTTCAAATCCAGCCCGGGCCTGCCAAACAATGACAACTAAAACCAAAAACATCTCCGGGTGTTGTGGTGGGCACCTGTAGTCCCAGCTACTTGGGAGGCTGAGGCAAGAGAATGGCTTAAGCCCAGGAGTTGGAGGTTGCTGTGAGCTGTGACTCTCTACCAAGGGTGACAAAGTAAGCTTCTGTCTCAAAAAAAAAGCTTTTAAAATTGAAATAGAACTTACATGCAGAAAAGTACACAAAACCCTAAGTGTGCAGCTCATACCCTAAGTAAACACACGCATATAACCACCCTCCAAACAAGAAATTGCTAACATTCCAGAAGCCCCTCTCAGGCCCCCTCCCAGTCACCATCCCCACCCTCTCCCTGAAGGCAACCACTATAATTTTAATCTTACGACCTCCATAATTTTATATATCTAATGGCCCAGATAATTATCTCTGGAGGTCAGAGTTAATCAGAAGCTGGGAGGATTGTTTCCCCATGAGTCATTCCTCTTCAGAATAGTTTATCGGTGAGGATGCTTGTAGCTGCAAGTAATAGAACCCTCAACTCACATGGCTTAAACAATAAGAAAATTTATGACATGGAAGTCCTACCATAGGGCAAGCGTCAGGGTTAATTGAAGTTTGCAGCTGGAGTCAACAAAAACTCATGTTCTTTCTAACCCTTTCCTTGGTATTTGCCTCATTCTCAGGCTGGTGGCAGGACAGCCTCAGCAGTTCTTTCCTGAAACTTCTCCGGAGGTCCCTCGGCAGAGGTCCTCTCACATTTCATTGGTAAAGACTGGATCTCACATGTGCAACCACAGGGCTGGGATTAGCCCAACTGTCTTAGGCTCATCATCTGGGGTGGGATGGACATTGAGAAGTCCACTCCAAAGCTCCCCACAGGAAGCCATATAATCGAATAGAAAATGTTTGATTTTATTTATAAACATGGTTTATCCTGCTAAGTCGTCGTAAGGGTTATAAACAGTGGAGATCTGTGGCTGAACGTGCTGTTGGAGATTCAAGGTTAGAGGGAAGTAAGGAACTTTCTGTGAGGAAAGAATAAATTGACCGTGGCAAAATAAACACAGCAGCCCTTGCCCTCTCCCTCCTTCTCTCTCCCTGAATGTCAATGATCCTTCCTCTCTGAGCTGCCTGTTTGGGCCCTAAGTCATGAACATATATTTTTTAAGTAGTTGCAGTAGTGTCTGTTACCAGTTACGGTAAGCACGGGGCACACTGCTCCGGGATACGCTGAGGACGCATCCTAGCTCTTTATAAATCACACAGTGGCAGGCAGCACACATGGGGCCTGTGATTAAATGCCTCCCTGTGCGTGAGTCCTGGCTCATCAAAAGACTCCAAGTTCCTTCACTTAACCTTGACAATAACCAATAGCCATTTTGCTCCTCTCTGGATATTCTCTCATGGTCAAATCCCAATCTTTTTATTTTATGACAAAATGGATGATAGGAAAAATAGTAGGTAGGTTTCAAAGACTAGACATAACCCTATATATGTATATCATGTTTTATATATATATGCAATACTTTCATTTTATTTTATTATCAGTATTTTTTGAGACAGAGTCTCACTTTGTAGCCTTCAGTAGGGTGCTCTGGCATCATAGCTCACAGTAACTTCAAACTCTCAGGCTCAAGTCATCCTCTTGCCTGGGACTATAGTCACCCAACACAACAGCTGGCTATTTTTAGTGATAGGGTCTTGTTCTTGCTCAGGCTGGTCTCAAAGAATCCACCTGCCTCTACCTCCCAGAGTGCTAGGTTTACAGGCATGAGCCACCACACATAGCCTATATAGTTTTTAAAATAGGTCTTTAAGGAGCAGTGCCTGTGGCTCAGTGAGTAGGGCACCAGCCCCATATACCAAGGGTAGTGGGTTCAAACCCAGCCCCAGCCAAAATGCAACAAAAAAAATAGTCAGGTGTTGTGGTGGGCGCCTGTAGTCCCAGCTACCTGGGAGGCTGAGGCAAGAGAATGGCCTAAGCCCAAGAGTTGGAGGTTGCTGTGAGCTGTGACACCACGGCACTCTACCCAGGGTGATAAAGTGAGACTCTGTCTCAAAAAAAAAAAATCTTTAAGTAATCATTCATGGTGTAGTAATACACAGCTGATAGTATTTTCAGCACCAAAAAGAAAGGATGACTACAATAACAATTTCAATTAAAGAGTAAAAAATCCACAGGCATTGTGGCGAGCGCCTGTAGTCCCAGCCACTAGGGAGGCTGAGGCAAGAGAATTGCTGAGGCACAAGAGTTTGAGATTGCTGTGAGCTGTGACGTTACAGCACTCTACAGAGGGTGACCTAGTGAGTATCGGTATCCAACAGTCATTCAATATCTTATGGTGTTTAACTTTTCATTCTTGTTAGAATTCCAATTCTTTCTTAAGAATAACAAGGGATGGCTCAGTAGCACAGTGGTTATGGCGCCAGCTGCATACACCGAGGCTGGTGGGTTCCAACCCAGCCCGGGCCAGCTTAAAAAAAAAACCAAACAATGGCAACTGCAACTAAAAAAATAGCCAGGCCTTGTGGCGGGCACCTCTAGGCCCAGCTACTTGGGAGGCTGAGGTAAGAAAATCCCTAAAGTACAAGAGTTTGAGGTTGCTGTGAGCTGTGATGCCACTGCACTCTACCAAGGGCAATATAGTGAGACTCTGTCTCAAAAATAAAAAAATAAAAGAATAACAAGGGAGTCATATACGTTTTATTATTCATTCTTACATCAACTGCAAAAGTATCTTTTCTTTACAATATAATACTACCCTACTTTGCCTTCCTTCCTTTCTTTTTTTTTTTTTGAGACAGAGTCTTACTATACTATGTTGCCCTCAATAGAGTACTATGGCATCATAGCTCACAACAACTTCAAACTCTTGGGCTCAAATTATCCTGTTGCCTCAGCCTCCCATAGCTGAGACTACAGGCACTTGTTACAACTCAGGACTATTTTTAGAAACAGGGTCTTGCTCTAGCTCAGGCTGGTCTTGAACTCCTGAGCACAAGCAAACACCGCCTGCCTCAGCCTCCCAGAGTGCTTAGGATTGCAGGCATGAGCCACTGCACACAGCTGCCTTTTTTTTTTTTTTGAAATGGAGTCTCTGTCACCCTGGGCAGAGTGCCATGGTATCATAGCTCATAGCAACCTCTTGGGCTTGAGCAATCCTCTTGCCTCAGCCTCCAGAGTAGCTGGAACTACAAGTGTGAGCCACTAAGCCCAGCTAGTTATTTTATTTTATTTTATTTTATTTTATTTTATTTTAGTAGAGATGGGGTCTCACTCTTGCTCAGTCTGGTCTTGAACTCTGGAGCTCAAGGGATCCCCCACCTCAGCCTCCTAGAGTGCTAGGATTATAGGCCTGAGCCCCTGCACCCGGCCCCCACTTTGCCTTTTTGAAAGAAGTTGAATATTTCACAATGCCAAGACCCAGTACAGTCAAGGATCCTCTAACAAGGATCCCAAATGTTACGAAGAAGGCTCTGTTTATTTGCTCTACAAAGGTCAGATCAAGATTGTAGAGATCTTAAGAGGAATGCTCTTTTTTTATTCGACCAATGGAAAGGCACACTTTTCACTTCTGTTTTGCCATAACTACCCCCAGCCAAGCAACCCAGTGTATTCTGGGCATCTACTTGATGCAGGTGTTCACAGGATATGGTGACAGAATACAGAATAAGAACCCTGCCCCATCCCTGCCCTCGAAGAAACTCCAGTCCAGCTGGGAAGACTAACACACGAACTAGTCACACCAAAGAATGAAACAGCATGAGTGTGACAGACACTCAGAGACGGGAGCATTCAGCTGAAGCGGATGGGAGTGATTTGAGGTTTCATGGAGAAAGTGAGACTCACGCCAGACATTGAAGTCTGGGTAAGGCTTGGCAAGGCCAACACGGCAATGTGCTGCCCGCCTGCTGCCACACTCCTCATGCCCACAGAAGGCCTTGCTGATAAATGCCAAGATGGCTCTGCTGCCTCCTGAGCTCAGACCCAACATAGTGTGCTTGGGCAGCCCAGACCAAGGCACTGGAACCAGAACTCATGACAAAACCCATCTGGTGGTAGGGATAGCGTGGGCGTGGGCGTTGGATTTCAGCTTGTGGAAAAGAACTCTCCAGAGTACAAGACGTAGGAAGGAGCAAGGTGGGAGCAGAAGATAGTACAAGTTGCTGGCTTAGGATAGGTTGTCTAAATAATAAAATCTGATAGGCATAGCTGGGCACTGTGGCAGGCGCCTATAGTCCCAACTACTTGGGAGGCTGAGGCAAGAGAGGAGGTTGCTATGAGCTGTGACACCATGGCACTCTACCAAGGGCAACATAATGAGACTCTGTCTCAAAAAAAAAAAGAAAAGAAAGGCAGTGCCTGTGGCTCAAAGGAGTAGGGTGCCAGCCCCATAAGCTGGAGGTGGCAGGTTCAAACCTAGCCCTGGCCAAAAAATTAAAAAAAAAAAAAGAAAAGAAAAAATAAAAACAACTACAATTCAGATGAAAAAAAAAAAAAAACAACTTTGTATTTGCTATAAATACAAAAAAGGAGTGCATCAGCTTAAGAAAAGAAATCTTGGCTCAGCGCCTATAGCTCAACCGGCTAAGGCACCAGCCACGTACACCTAAGGTGGCGGGCTCGAATCCCCAGCCTGGACCTGCCAAACAACAATGACGGCTGCAACC
>NW_003852442.1:13376165-13380807 GCF_000181295.1 Otolemur garnettii
GGGGGACAGCTTGAGGCTCTGTCTCAAAAAAAAAAAAAAAAAAAAGAAAAGAAATCTTATTTAGGGAGAAACTTCTCTGAATAGACTTAAAAGTGATAATTCTCATAAACAAGGGATTTCTTAGCTCACCAGATTTGGTTCATTTGAAAAGGATTATGCTATAGCTGGGTGTTGTAGCGAGTGCCTGTAGTCCCAGCTACTTGGGAGGCTGAGGCAAGAGAAGCGCTAGAGCCCAAGAATTTGAGGTCGCTGTGAGCTGTGACACCATGGCATTCTACCAAGGGTAACATAGTGAGACTCTGTCCCCCCATCCCCCTAAAAAAAAGAAAAGGATTATGCTACCAAAATTATTTCTACTTTCCAGGTATATAAGCAGAGGAACACTAGCCTTGAATCTGAGAGATTATCAACAAACAAAATACCCAATTCTGCAGTGAAAGAGGCCTTATTAGATCCTACCAGCAGGACTGTAAATTGTGCCTGTCTTAGAAAGTGATTTGGAAAGTGCTCTGGAGCCTTAACAACATGCAAATCCTTTGACCCAGTAATTCCAGAATAAGAAATTCATCCTTAGGGGAAAAAGCAAAGAGGCATAGAAAAGGCTTTCTGACAAAGATTTCTTTGCAAGACTGCTTATAACAAATAGATTGTTAAAAGCCAAATCAAATTGTACACTAATCTTAGCATTCATTGGTAGGCTTATATTTGTACGTTCTAGAATTCTTATTCTCTGAATGTTACTTTTCTAAAGTAGCAGAAAATTGTATTCTTGGAGACAATAGCATTTCTCATCTCTCTTAAAATTATTGGGTTGGGTTTCCTCCCCCTTAACTTTTCTTCTGCATTATTTCTGCCTCTGAATTTTTTCTTCCTGTTTGTTTTGGTCTCTATCTTTCCCTCATGGGGAGGTTTTTCAAAATTGGGCAATAGTCTTTGGCTATCCACTCAGAGTTATCCATTAGGTAAGGCACTAAGCCCCTCCCACCCCCTTTTTGCGACAGAATCTCACTCTGTCGCCCTGGGTAGAGGGCCGTGGCATCATCAAGCTCGCAGCCTTCCCAAACTATTGGCTGAAGGTTTGAGCCATCCTCTGGCCTCAGTCTCTTGAGTAGCGGGGACTACAGCCACCTGCCACAAACGCCCAGCTCGTTTTTCAATTTTTAGTAGCTCAGTCTGGTCTCAAACTCCTGTGCTCAAATAATCCACCTGCCTCAGCCTCCCAGAGTGCTGAGATTACAGGTGTGAGCCACCGTGCCCGGCCTAAAAACTTTTTGGATGCTTTGCATCCGCAGAGCAAGTAAATTGAAGGATTTCACTGTAGGGTGACTGTGTGGAAGTCCCAATATATCAGTATTTGTAAATCTTCTTGAATTACTCAGTTATTACCTGCCCAGGGGAGTATAACATTGGCTATTGGTGTTCTAGGAGCCAAGGGGTGGGAGATCTCAGCAATTAGTATGAAACACCCCCTACTCCCCACTTTCCGCTCCATACTCACCACTACCCTCACATCAAGGTCCCCTCGGGTTCAACTTTTCCCATAATTAAACCTCCGGTTTTGTCAGGGAGGAAGATGGGCTGTTGTCCACTTGTGCAGGGCAGGGTTGGGGATGGAGGTGGTTGTCGGGAGGGAAGAATCTATCTTACTGTTTCCAATCTTTCTTTTTTTTCACAAGCTTTTTATTTCATTTCATTTTATTTCTTTATTTTTGCAGTTTTGTCCAGGGCCGGGTTCAAACCCACCACCCTCGGTCTATGGGACCCCTCCCCTCCCCCCCCCCAGTCACAGGCGCCGCCCCCAATCTTTCTTTATTACAGCTCTGTGACATCTACTCTCAGAGGTAAACAGTCCTTCCCATCCATGAGTTTTCCAGGGCTCCGTAGTATAATTTCATCCTTGCAGCCTTCCCCCTCCACCCCACAGACATTTAAATTTGACTTCTACACCCTTTTCAGTTTCTCAGCCTTCCATCTTCCAAAAAAACCTCTTGGGATCTTTTATCAGCTGAGATATGCTCTCCTATTTTTTCATATAAAAGAATATTTTAATTCCTCTCTTTAGAAACTACAAAGATTCTACACGATTTGGAAATAAGACTGTGCCAAACAAGGGCCAAAATGAGTCATCCATTTTCCTCCTTCTCTTTTGCCTGGTCACTCAGAAACATAATGTTATCAGCTACGATCGTTGTCGCCTCCCATTATTTTTATCCATATATTCTCCGTAGTCTACTTTCCCTTCCACATTAATTCGAGACCCCTTTTCACACCCTGATCTGCCGCAGGATACTGATAATTCTGTGCCGTGTTGTCTTTTGACCGGCATCACCCACTTCACTGTCCCCTGTTACTTCACATCTCCTTGTTACTAGAGAAAATACTGTGACTGGATTTTTTCCTTCCACCTGTCCCATGACAGGGTCCTGACCCACTCACCCAAGTAACTACACACAATTCGAGGATCTTGCAAGCACCAAACTGCTAGCTATTTTGGACTCATGTCTTACAAATCGATGAAATACCTGAAATACAGGTCTTGGAAACACGGCTTCTACTTTCTTTTCTTACAATCTAATTTTTAGACTCTTCCTGCTGTTCTAGAGCAGCCAGGAGAAGACTTCTGGTATACCGAGCCACCAGGATCACGGGAGGAAAGGGGTCTTGTCTCATTTTCATCTCTGTAGATCACATCTTTTTTTATGCCTTACTTTCATCATTTTGTGGTTTTTGGAAAGAGCAGAGAGAAACAAGTTTGTTCAAACTCCTGTGTTCATTCAATCCTTTGCAATTTTTTTTTCTTTTTTGAGACAGAGTCTCACTATGTCGCCGTGGGTAGAGTGCCATGGCGTCACAGCTCACCGCAACCTAAAACTGTTGGGCTCCAGTGATTCTCTTGCCTCAGCCTCCCAAGTAGCTGGGACTACAGGCGCCAGCCACAACCCCCGGCTATTTTTGTTGTTGTTGTTGTGGTTGTCTTTGTTGTTTTAGCTGACCCAGGCGGGGTTTGAACCTGCCAGTATTGGTATATGTGTCTGGTGCCCTACCCACTGAGCTATGGTCACCACCACTATTCTTTTTTTTTTTTTAGGGTGGTCAAAGAATAATCTAAATATCAGTCAACTATAACATTCTATGAGCCAAACCCCATAAATGCATCAATGTACAAAGTTATGATTTAATAAAAAATAATTTTAAAAAAATTCTGTGAGACCAGAGCCAGGCACAGTGATACACACCTGTAGTCCTAGCAACTAAGGAGGCTGACATGGGAAGATCACTTGAGGCCAGGAGTTTAAGTCTGCAGGGCACTATGATCCCACCTGTAAGTAGGCACTGCACACTAGCCTGGACAACATAGCAAGACCCAGTCTCTTAAAAAAATTCTGTGAAACCAATTTCCCATCCAGAAAAATTCTAATTTAAGTAGATACTCCAGCCTCCAAGAGATGAAGCATAACTCCCCAATCCTGCAGTGTGGGCTGTGCAGTGACTTTCTTCCAAAGTGTGGAACAGTCAGGAGAGTATAGTGGATAAGGCTGATGAACATCACCTTGGCCAGGTGATCAAGGTCAACATCAACAATAAATCACGCTGATGGTATGTACCCTTGACATGATGTAATGAAAAGGGAAATCTACCTCTGTGGTCTTCCTCTCTCCAACCCATAACCTCAGTCTAATCATGAGAAGAACATCAAATTCCAAGAGAGGACATCCTACTTGACCAGTCCTCCTCAAAACTGTCAAGGTCATCAAAAACAAGGAGAGACTGAGACCCTGTCACAGCAAAGAGGAACGTAAGGTGAGAGACATAATGACAAAAATAATCTGATATCCCGGATGAGATCCTGGGACAGATAAAAGACAGCAGGTAAAAACTAAGGAAATATGCATGAAGTATGGACTTTAATTACTGACAACGTACGAATACTGGCTCACTAATTGCAGCAAATGTGCCATACTAAAGCGTGAAGTTAATAATTGGGGAAACTGGGTGCTGAGGTTATGGGAACTCTATTTCAATCTACACGATACTATAACTATAGTTGTTCATTCAGATACAATAAACCATACTGAATTAACCTAGCTCTCCCTAATATCCCTGCTAATTAGTTAATTAATGAAGACCCTTAAACATATACACACACCCAAAGCGTGTGATCACAGCATCTACCTCGGTAACTCCTTTCCCTATGATCCCCTCCCATTCAAGCCTGAGGATTATTGGGATACTCTGATACTATTTGGCCAACCATATTCTCACTTCTAGCTATTAATTTTCATTAGAAGTTTGGACAGTAACCACTTTGATTCCTGTTGGTCTCTGGCTCCCACTGCTTGTTCCTCACGAGGGTCAGTTGTGTCTCCTACCCTTGTGTTCTTCCGTAGTCATTCACTACTGATGCACAAGTGATTTCTTCTTTACCTATGTTAACTTGAATAGGTTTCTGTATCTTGCTCTATGACCATAATAAATAATTTGTGTGTTTTTTCCTTCTTGAGGGAGGGTCCCACTCTGTTGGCCAGACTAGAGGGTAGTGGTGTCATGATAGCTGACAGTAACCTCAAACTCCTGGGCTCTAGTGATCTCTCCTCCCTGCAGAGTGGTGGGATTACAGGTGTGAGCCACCACACCCGGCCAC
>NW_003852442.1:13382576-13383932 GCF_000181295.1 Otolemur garnettii
AAAAAAAAAAAAAAAAAAAGGAAACCTCCTTGAGACTAGCACTTGTTACATTTGTAACAAACAGCTTTTATTTGCACTATGTTGTTTTCTCCAATGAACCTGAATCATCTCTTCATGTTATAACAGTTTCAAAAGCTGGAAAGAACAGTTTCCAAATCCTAAGTTATATGCATAAAGTATAAGATTCCATTTCTCACATTTCCAAAATTTACAGAGATCCATTCAGAAGTGGCTAAAGTTAGGTCAACCAGTCAAATATTACTTGTTGCTAGAAACTATGTATTTATACATACTGTTCCAGGTTAAATCTTACCTAGGACCCTAGATTGGTGAAGTTATACACAGACTTCTCACCTGTGCTGCTTAAGGATTTCATCAGTCCAGCCTTCTTATCAAAAGTTGCTTAATTCTAATTAACTGGCCTCAAGACACTCTTTTGGAAGGGATTTGAAGTTCATTTCATACCAGTTGTCTTTACCGAAACAGGTTTAAACCCTGGCTCTCCTCTTAGTAGCTCTATGGCAGGCATCCTCAAACTATGGCCTGCGGGCCCACCTAGAACATTTATCCTGCCCCCTGGGTATTTTTGCCGCTGCTGCCTGTCCTGCTTCGCAGCCAACTAGTCCTGGGGCCCACTATCCGGCCCTCCAACGGTCTGAGGGACAGTGAACTGGCCCCCTGTTTAAAAAGTTTGAGGACCTCTGCTCTATGGTATCAGGTGAGCCAGGTGGCCTCTGAGCTACTGGTTAAAAGGCACCCTACCTTACAAGGATGCTGTAAGAGTAAGATCAGCAGTGTTTGCTCACCCCCCATAGCTCAGTAGTTAGGGTGCCAGCCACATACACCAGAGCTGATGGGTTTGAGCCCAGCCCAGGCCCGCTAAACCACAACTACAACAACAACAAAAATAGACTGGCATTGTGGCAGGGCGCCTGTAGTCCCAGCTACTTGGGAGGCTGAGGCAAGAGAATTGCTTAAGCCCAAGAGTTTGAGGTTGCTGTGAGCTGTGACGCCACTGCACTCTACCAAGGGTGACAAAGTGAAACTGGTGAAACTGTCTGTCTCAAACAAACAACAACAAAAAAAAGATCAGCAGTTTGTAAACTACCAGAGACAACATGGCACACAGGTGTCACATAAATGACATTACAACTGCATCCTCACGGTACATCTGAAAAACAACTCTAATCTCTCCTTAGTGCTTCGTAAGTGTTTAAAATGCTGGTATGTATGTGATTAAGCTGAGTAGCCAATGAAAAAGTATGCATATCTACTTAGCTAATTAATATTAGATTTATGCTATCACTTACCAGCACTTTAAGGCTGTGTGGTTGTTTCTTACCTACATTTTACATA
>NW_003852442.1:13384170-13388128 GCF_000181295.1 Otolemur garnettii
TTAAAGGTAATTATAAAAATGGTTTATTTCCCTGTTTTAGTAAGTCACTAGAACTTCAATCTCAGTGTTTAATTTTCCCCAACAGTTTAGCTATTTCCAAGAAAAACCACCATTTGAAGAGTCGTATTGCAGATAACAAGATATTATTGGCCTCTCTTTACCAGTTTTGGCAAAGGCAGATCCCTAACCCTGTCTAGCTGCTTCCCACTTCACATACATTAATATGCCAAAAGCCTTGATTTTTTTGAATCTCCCAATTATAAAATGAGAAACTCACTTCAAGCAAAGAGCAGTGACGAGAAGCCCAAAGAACCACAGATCTCCCCATCAAGTTACACTACACACAATATGAGCACAGACCCAGGTGACTTTTATGCTTCTCCATTTCTTTCCTTCCAGAATACCTGAGGATTACAGAGGCAACACTTCCACTTGGAAGGAAAAAAAAAATTTCTTTTTTAAATAACTGTAGTCAGGGCAAGAAAGGAAAACAGTATCTTTATTGTGTGTGGTTCTAACAAACATTCATTGTGTGCACATTCCACAGAAAAGAGACAAAGATCTTTGTTCAAAATATGCTGAAATAAAATAGGTAAACAAACTCCATTATTGAATACCAAAAGGAATGTTAATATTACTTGTTCATAGTCGAGGGTGAAGTCAAAATAACAGAAGTTCAAATACTTGAAATAATGTTTTGTCCAAATAGCAAAGGTGGGGTACAAGTGTGGGCAAAGGCAGCCTCTAAACCTCATGAGTAAAATGCTGGGTATACTCTCCACTTTGGAACGTCCCTCCTAGATCACCCCCTCAATTCTCGAACTTAGCACAACAGCCCAATGTGACTAAACTCCCCACAACTTCCGTGATAGTTGGCAACAGAATGAGATGGGTTTTGTTTTTTTTTTTTAAATAAAGATTCCTGTTGAGACAAGACATATCTGAGTCCATTTCTCCTGGGGTAGGAAGTAATGAACATCAATGTTCTGCATTTCAATCTCAATCTCCTAAAATGGAATTTAACCAGATAGGTATCTCTTGAGATTTGAAAGCCTGAGATACCATAAGGAATGACATGCCTGGCCTGCAAAGCATTTTCACTGCACCACACTGGAACGAAATGAATGTCTAAACAATGTTACTTCACAACATATGCATTTGTGACAACTGCTAAAAGTAGTTTACAGGCCTAAATGACAGGTTGCCATGGAGTTTGGTTTTTGCTTAAGTGATCACAGGGAGATCTAAACACAGTATAAACTCTGACCCCCACCACTTTCTTATCTTTACAAAAGGGGAAGTCATTTGGAAACCAAAACCAATTGCTAAGAGGGGCAAGGAAATTTTGGACAATGGGCACTAAACACTCTCTCTTTTGGGGGCACAGAATTTCCCACATCTGCTCTTTCTGTGTTTGGCAGCCATGATGTATGCGATATGGTGTGCGGCGGCAGCTACAATTCCTCAGGAATAAACAACCCTACACCCCAGAGACAGCTCCAGGGGGCACTGTCAGCCAGTGGGGACTGGCTCCACTTGCTCTCCAGAGGGGTTTTCACAACCTACCAATGTCAAGACTGTTTGGAGAATTCAAGTCTGCTTCTTAAACAAAACTCCTTTTTGGTGGACTTGGCTAGTGTACTGTATTACTTTATTGTTTAGAAAAAAACTCTGCAAACTCTTACACAAGCTCTACCTTTCACCTGGCTGTTTTTGTAGGCAGCAGAATAATAGTAAATGGGCCCAACAGTGGTTTTTATAATACAAAGTGACATCACATTAGCAGCAGTTCAAAAGGAGCCCTCAGTAGTAGGTGGATTTCATGGATGGTAGTGACAAGGTCTGAAAATCTTTTCCCTCTGGCTCTCGGTAAAAAACGAGTCTACACATAAACAGGAAAAGAAAACCAACATGAAGTAGAAAAACATACCTTTTCATTGGTGTTTACCCGGAAAAGATCAAAAACACCGACTTTACTTTAGACTATAGTTCTTTCACATTTCTTATAAGCCAGATATTTTTCATTCAGTTTTGCAGACTGCCAGCACACTTTTACAAATTGATTCAAGTTATCTTCTGGCTTTTAGTTTTAGCTCGAATGTTCCAGCTCCTCAATACTCCTTTGTTCTTTACCTCCAATGTACTCCGTGTAATTGTGTGACTTAATTATTACAGGAATCCTGTACCAATTCTATTCAAGTAACCCTTTCTTGCCTTTAAATGGAGGAGCATCAATTTATACCACTTTCATTACATAATAACCAAAGATTTTTGTTCAATAAATTGTCTCAAAGTGGCATCTCATAATACATACGAACATTTCTGAAAGATAAAAGTGTTACTAATACTAAGCCCATATCCCTGATAATAAAAGTCAAGTACACATGTCCTAAAATAACTCCAAAGTATATCTAAAGGTACAAGTACAAAGTTAATATTATTTAGATGAATTCTGAATTCATTCAACTGCTAAATCACAGGATGTAAGACCTGGGTTGAACTTTTTCTTAAATAGTTTGCATGGGCAGACTCTGGTTTGCTGGGCAGTTTCCTGTCTGGTCAAGCCCCTGGCCAACTAGAAGGGACAGAGAAGATACTGAGCAGCACCGGTGGGGCTTCATGAACCCATCTGCTCCCTGTTGGAAGTGACAATGGTTCAGAAGCAGACTGTTAATCTTCAACGGACGGGGAGAAAAATCACATCTGCTGGCAATGTGCTACCTCCATCGGTGCTTCCATGGGGGGGACATCAAACCAAATACACCAGAGAAGTCCCTGAACCAGTAAGAAACAGTGACATAATTCTAATAACCTCCTTCTTAAGGAAGCACACATCTGAGGAAAAAACTACCAGCTTTTTTTTTTTATTCTCAACGGAAAAAAAGAACAAAATCACACGTTGGAGCCACAGAGGTAAAAATACAGACAAAATGGGTAATGGTCTCTTGTCACATCTTCTACTTCCAAATACCATTTAAACAGAAGTTATTTCACTGGGGCAAACAGGGAGTCAAATTGGAGTCTCTTACTTGTGTAAATTATAGAATCAAAAATTTGCTAATCAATACACAAAAAAGCAGCAAAAATCCCTGATAAGCTTTGCAGACATAATTGTACATTTACGTTTTACCAATAAAAGATGGCCGGGGAAAGAAAAGAGTTGGCTACAAACTGGTGCCAAACCAAAGCAAAAGCTTTGGTGCTTTTTCTAAACCCCTATCCTAAAGTAGTGTTTTTCAAGGTTTTTTAAAAGAAAGAAGAGTACTCTGAATTCATCAGGGTTCTAACACTCCAGTTCATCCCTTCCTTTCCCATATCTCTTTCTACCTCCAAGAAATAAGAGGGAAATAAAATTTGGTCCAGCACCATTTGGGAGGCAAAGGGCCTGGACTTAGGGGGTAGGAAGAGCTACCTAGCGCGGGAGGGAGGAGATGACCACACAGTTCTTTGTAGTTTTAACAAACAGAAACAAGATCATTTGGCAGTTATATTTTAGGTAATAAGTACACACCTTTACTTCATAATTAAATCCCTTATGATAAATAATAGGATTAAACCAGAATTTTTAAAAAAAATTTACTTAAAAGTTTCAACATGAGACTCCTGCCTTGCTAAGAGTATCTAATTAATGTGCATTATTCAAAGTATTGACAAGCAGGCATTTTTACCAAAGAGCAATGTCACTACAACATATGAATTGCAATTATGAACAGAAAGTTTTGAAACATAAGGACACTCGTGGAAGCCAGTGAAGAGAGCAAAGGCTGACAAGGACACAGAATGGTGAACAAGTGCTTTGGGTGTAAGGCTCTGAGAGGTGAAAGACACTGGTCCCAGACCTGACACGGACGTCTAACCGACTGTCTGGACTCCAAGGGGGAAGGACACAACTGGCAGGATTCAAGGAAAGGGCATTGCTGCAGCCCCCACGCAAGTCTCTAGGTTCACTCCCAAGTGG
>NW_003852442.1:13389570-13394887 GCF_000181295.1 Otolemur garnettii
AAAAAAAAAAAAAAATCTTTCTACTTCATCTGGGCCACCTGCTATTAAAATTGGAAAAAATATATTATTATAGAGGGAAATTACAAATATATTTCACTTATAAATGAGGATGCAATATCCTAAACAACCTATTAACAAGTTGAGTTAAAAATTAATGTTCAAGTAATGTACTCTGGTCAAAATTAAATCCAATGATTGCATTAATGTACACAGCTATGATTTAATAAAAAAAATTAAATCCAATTTATGTGAGAATTAGTCACTATTCTCTTTTTTTTTTTTCCTTTTCCTTATGGATCATGGATAGTTTCATACTTTCTTTTCTTTCTTTTTTTTTTGCAGTTTTTGGCCAGGGCTGGGTTTGAACCTACCACCTCCGGCATATAGGGTCGGCACCCCAGCCCTTTGAGCTACAGGCGTCACCCAGTTTCACACTTTCTTATTTCTGCTTTTGTTTTTCACATATTCTATAATTAACATTATTAAACAAAAAAAAAGCACCATTATATAAGTGCCATTTCATATATACAGAAGTATATATATATTTATCTCTTTATAAACTTGAAGCAGTAGTGCCTAATATGACTATCAGCAAAACTCTATCTGTATTTTAATAATTTAATCCTCATAAAAGTGCTATGAAATGGGTAGCACCTATGGCTCAAAGGAGTAGGACGCCGGCCCCATATGCCAGAGGTAGTGGGTTCAAACCCAGCCCCAGCCAAAAAAAACCTGCAAAAGTGCTATGAAATAGTTACTAACACAAGGCACCCTAAACATTTCCCCTAAAGTTGCCATACATGAGAAAATGTGAAGTGTAGCTAAATATACCTTCATCTACAAAATATTCAACACAAAATTTTATAAAATATTTACAAAATATTCTCTACATTTCGGCTACCTCTTAAGAAAATTCTGTAATGGTGACTTCAGGGAAGCCTTCTGGGACACTCTGAATTATTCACAGAAATAGGAAATATCAACTTTGCAGCTCAAATCACAAAGTTAATAAGGGAGTCAGGTAGTCTGATTCCAAACCCATCCTCTTAATCTTCTGGTGAAGTTTGGACAATAATAAGGACACACACACAGAGCATATAGATGGCTCTAACAGAGTTAAGCAAATGGCAGATGGCTTCAAAAACGCTCCAAGAGGTTGAGCGCCCATGCTCAGTGGTTAGGGCACCAGCCACATGCACCAGGGCTGGTGGGTTCGAACCTGGCCCGGGCCTGCTAAACAAACAAACAAACAAAATAGCCATGCCTTGTAATGGGTGCCTATAGTCCCAGATACTGGGGAGGCTGAGGCAACAGAATTGCTTAAGTCCAAGAGTTTGAGGTTGCTGTGAGCTATGACACCACAGCACTCTACCGAGGGCAACATAATAAGACTTTGTCTCAAAAAAAACCCCAAAAAACATATATACATACATACATAAAATTTAAAAATGCTATAAGAGACTATCCATAAAAGTTTCAGAATAGTAATCATTCTCCTTAAAATAATTCTTCTTCTTTAATACAGTTAATTAGCACACTAGTTTTAAGGTACAATTCTTCCATAATCCAAATGACCTGGCTGCCCTTCTACTTAAGACATATACAGTCTTGGTATTAAAAGATTTGAAGCCGGCTCGGCACCTATAGCTCAACCGGCTAAGGCGCCAGCCACGTACACCTAAGGTGGCGGGTTCGAATCCCCAGCCCGGACCCGCCAAACAACAATGACGGCTGCAACCAAAAATAGCCGGGCGTTGTGGCGGGCGCCTGTAGTCCCAGCTACTTGGGAGGTGGAAGCAAGAGACTCGCTTGAGCCCAGGAGTTGGAGGTTGCTGTGAGCTGTAATGCCATGGCACTCTACCCAGGGGGACAGCTTGAGGCTCTGCCTCAAAAAAAAAAAAAAAAAAAAACATTTGAAGCCAATAAAACGAATTGAGGGCCATAATAAAAATGATTCTCTAGGCCTAAGCATGCCTAGCATTTTGTACACTTAAGTATGGCAGAAAGCTACTGTAGAAAATTTAGAATGTCTGCCAGGTAGTTTGGTTTTAAAAAAACAGGCAAAGATGGTATATGGGAACTTTGAAGTAATCTCCCCATAAAAAGTAATGAATTCAGGCTTTTTGAAGATCAACCACAAAAGAATACAGAATCCAAAAGTAGGATTCTTCAGTACAAAAGACAGAGAATGGTTGACCACTAATCCTCATAAAATCTTTCCTAATACTTAACTGCCATTGAGGAGCGAACCAAAGGAAATGCGTTTATACCGCACTAAGGAGATTCAGGTTCAATAGTAACCTCATGCCATAAGACAGAATTTCTTCTTGGGAGATTCATTCATGTTACTGCATATTTGTAATTCATTTGTTTTTATTGCTTTGTAGTATTTCAATGTATGAATAAATTGCAAATTATTAATTCATTTCATTAATGAAAGGATATTAGGGTTGTTTCCAATGTTTGACTTTCTTAAATAATGCTACTCTGAACATTCTTGTATTAGTATTTTTGGGTATACTTGTGCATACATTTCTATTGAGTATATCCCTAGAAATGGAATTGCTGAGTCAAAAGTTATTCATATTGTCAAATTTACTAGATAATACCAAATCGTTTTCCAAAGTGACTACACCCATTTACACATTACCTCATTGTACCTTCAGGAGGGCATAACTGCAGGAGTGCATAAAAGGAACGGTGATCCACTTCCTAATCAACACTCTTTTTTTAAATATCAAATTAATACGAGGGAACAGATTTTTAGGTTACATTGTTTTCACTCCAAGGTAAAGTTCAAGTTGTAGGAGAGCCCCTCACCCGAGGGAGCATCTAACCAACTCTAATGTACAGAATTTTTAATTTTTGCCAACCTTGTAGGCATGAAATATATCTATGATTTTAATCCATATCTTTCTGATGATAAATGAGATTAAACCTTTTTTCTATGTGCTTATATTTGTTTCCCCTTCTACAAGTATTTAAATCTTTTTTCTCATATTCTACTGAGTTATTTCATAGAATATTGAGTTATTTCATAACTCAATAGAATATGACTCTGATGGATTTTGATTTGTCAGAATTCTTTATTCTGCCTAATAAACTTACTGGGGTTTATGTTTAGCATAATTCTACTGCAAGTTTGTGGCTTATATTTTCAAATTCCTTATGTACCATTTGGCTAACTATAGTCCTTAATATCAAGTAAAGTAAATATACTAATAGTTTGGACTTTTTTATACTTGGTTCATTACTTCAAATAAAAGACCTAATATTTTATTGGGAAAAAAGATATAATTTTCTCCCTTTCTCTGTAATACTTTAAATTCAAACTCTACATAATCTCTACAACGATTTTTTATAAGCCCAGAATTCTACAGTCATCTCAAGTAGAGGCATTTAAGGGATGATAATTTATACCTTTCAAAGCTAATAGTACTGAATTGCTAATATTATTGTAAGGGATATAATATATGTAAACCTTTGAGAAAGCCTAAATTCCTAACTATGACTGTAATAACTTTTTTCTTCTGCTAAAATGTAATAATAGCACCTGCCTTACAGAGTGGTTGTGAGGAGTAAATAAGATTAAGTTTTCGGTGGAATTGCATGGCTCAGGTGAGCTGCAGAGATTGAGGGATTGATGTAATAGTAACCTACCTGTCTGTACATACTAGACAGCAATTTTACTTAGTGTGATTCCAATTTATGCCACAGCAAGATTTAATAATTATTCAAGGCATGAACCTTTTACAATCATTCAAAACAGTTGAAACTGTAAAAATTAATTTTGTTAAAGTCAAGGAACTATTGAATGTGCAATGATTTTAGCCAAAACAGAATTAGCTGTCAAACTATACTCATAAGCTATGTTATACATGTATATTTATGGAAGAACCTCTTACCAGACATTCTGTATTATGTCAAGCATTCAAGAAGCCTGTAAAGCGGCTGGGCACCATGGCTCACACCTGTAATCCCAGCACTTGGGAGGCCGAGGCTCACAGGTTCAAGACCAGCCTGAGCCAGAGCAAGACCTCGTCTCTATCTACCCAGGGGGACAGCTTGAGGCTCTGTCTCAAAAAAAAAAAAATAGCCGGGCATTGTGGTGGACACCTGTAGTCCCAGCTACTTGGGAGGTTGAGGCAAGAGAATCACTTGATCCAAATATTTTATTTTTTCCCAATTAAATATTAGGTCTTTTGTTTGAAACGTCACAAGAGTTTGACGTTGCTGTGAGCTGTGACAGCACTCTACCGAGGGCAACAAAATGAAACTCTGTTTCAATAAAAAAGAAGTCTGTAAAGGGGATACTAACCTTTTGCACGTATCATTTTTCGAAGGCTCCTGAAGATGGCACATATTCAAAAATAACAAAGAAAAAAGAAAGAAGATTAACATAGCACATACAAATATTCTTTAATATGTATATAAAATCTGTAGCTGATTGCAGAAATTTTATAAATTTTGATATGTATATAAGCTAAGGGTGGTCTGGGCATTTTATTTCTTATAACATGCCAATACTCCCTAGTGAAGAACTACAAATGAGAGCAAAGAAATGACCTAAAAATGCTTTTAAATGTTAGAAAATGCTTACAAAATAAAGTATATTGAAATGGACTAATTTGCAATCACAATGATGCGTCTGGTTCAGCTAGGCTTGCTACTGGTAGGAGTTAACATCACATTTTCTGAAAACATTTATTTAAAAGGCTGAAAAAACTCTTCAGGGGCAAAATGCTCTAGATCACACAGGTGATTTTTCTAGATTATAGAAATGAGTTGGTTCACTCTTCAAAATTGTTATGACTAGAGACCTTTGTGTTTATTTCACAATGAAAAGAAAATGCCAAAATAATCTTCAAAAACATAATTTGGCAATAAAACGTAATGAAATACTGATATATGCTACCACATGGATAGGCCTTTAGAACATTATGCTAAGTGAAAGAAGACAGACACAAAAGAACATGTTATATATCTCCAATTATTTAATAATCTCCTGGCTAGGACAATCAATAGAGGCAGAAAGTAGATTAGTGGTTGCCTAGGACTGGGGGGCAGAAGAGGAGTGGGGAAATGGAAAATGACTGCTAATAGGTATAGAGTTTCTTTCTGGAGTGATGAAATTGTCCTAAAATTGATTGTGATTATGGTTGCATAGCTCGGTAAATATACCAAAATATCACTGACTCATACATTTGAAATAAGGGAAGACTTATATCTCTATAAAACCTATTATTAAAAATCATTTTTAGTTTACTAACCACCATAACTCAGAGGTTAGGGCGCCAGCCACATGCACTGGGGCTGG
>NW_003852442.1:13395333-13410930 GCF_000181295.1 Otolemur garnettii
TTGCAATTGTCATTGTTGTTTTAGCAGGCCCCAGTGATTTCAAACCCTCCAGCCTCATTGTATGTGGCCGGCGCCCTAACCACTGAGGTAAAGGCACCAAGCCTGAAGTTACTAATTGCTTTAATTAGCCTTATAGTACAATAGGCTTGCTGACTTACTGCCAGAGGACAGTAATCCACTTAGCATACTTGCTGCCGGCCAAAATATCATCTGTGCCAATATGCATAGGTATACCAGGCTATGAACACAGACTATCCCAGAAACCATACATACTGGCCCAAATACACTTTAGAGCAGTCTGTGAAAAGTGTTTTAAGTTCATATATCCAAAACCGTGTCAGACAAGTGAATACCTGCCCCAAACTGGAAAGAAATTAGCCTACAGGCAAGTAAAATTTCAAACGAGAGTTTTGGATAAACCATATATTAATATATCACGATACTTCTTCAAGACCTTGATGATTATAATCTGGGACATTTCTGCTACAATAGTATTAATCTAATTAAAATGTTTGACATAAGTCCTTGAGACATATAACAAGTATTACCATCTTATAGATGTAGAAGGTGGTAATGGTGGTGAGTACATCGAATGTGTTGCCCTTTTAAATATTCCACTAGAGCAGCCAAGAAATAATTGAATTCCAATAAGAAAACGTCCATGGTCTTTTATGCTTTCTCCACATACATACCAATGATTCTCAAACAAAATATATAGCTACTATTTTTTTAAATGGGATAATTTGAAAGGCTTATACAAGAGTACCACCACATAATATACATATTATGACGCTTAATCTATAATTACATTAAAAGTTATATACGTCATAAAATGAATCCTCTAGATCTCAAAGCTTTTCATCTCTTTTACAACCAAAAGCCCCAGATGTGTGCTAAGTGGAGTGAGGCTTAGACAATGTAATAGGCAACTGAGAGAAGACAGAGAAAAAGAGAACCAAGAGCATGATACGCTGAAATTGCAATTTTTTCCCAGGTGGCAGAAGACCAATTTATCATTTAATACATTAGAGGAAAGACAAGAGAAAGAAGCATACACTCCCTTTAGGATACTGACAGCCAAGGCAATGCCAACCTACAGTGACCCCACTTTTAATCAACTACAATATCATGAACGAGATGTGTAAGGCACAGCTCTTAGCAGCCAAGTCTGGAAAGAAGTCAAATAAGTTATTTTTAATTTTATGAAACTGGAAAGAAAAAAGTTCTATTAATACATAACCTTCTTTCACCTCCACCCTTCCTCTATATACAGTTCCTCAGTCCTTATTCCCACTGCTAAGAACTGTGTTAAATCTAATGGATGCTTAAGTGAAATGTCTAGCTGACATTTAATTTATCCATTTAGGTGTTCAGGCATATCTTGCTGGTTATGTTCATGCCCAGATTTTAATGCTTTCAACTTTTGTCATGGAAAGTTGTAATTGCAATACTGTGATTTTAGTTAAGAGAGAACAGATCAAATCCAAAGGTCTTCCAACATAAGCCTTACTAAGTAATTAATACACGGTTCTTTATTTTCCAAGGAGTTTAGAATATACTTGCAAATAACAAAACTGACTTTAACTCAAAACTAATAGAAATTAACTATTAAAATAAAACTGGTTCCCAAAGTTCAAGGTTCATTAGGGCTTTAATTCTCCATTAAAATAAATAAGGAAATAAATGTATTTATATATGCATATAAACACTAAAGATGGGCTTTGTAGGGTAAAAGGAAGTATTTTATAATACCTGAGTAAACTTTTTATAAGGCAGCTTATAATTTATGTCTAGTATCTTCAAGCCCAAGGCTACAAATCAGTTTCCTCCTTTCTAAAATGAAGGGCTCAGATCAGATGAATTTGAATTCTAAAATCATTTTCAATTATCTCAACGCAATTGTCTGGGCCAAGGGCATTTTAGCAAAACCTTTAAGAGCAGCCTTTTAAAGGTTAGGGAAAAGGAAATACCATTCTCTTATGTCTAGGAAAATTGAAGGAGCACATAAAGATTCTTCTCTCTTTCACCAGGCATATATACCTTCATCTATATAGTTTATATTTAGGCTTTCACAAGCTGAAATAAAAGGCAAAAATAAAGTACATGCAGACCTTATGTTTTAATCCCTAAATTGAATGTTTGCTATTCCAAAAGAATTCTGAGTATTTAAACCTGCAGAAAGTGAGGCCAGGGCGGTGGCTCAAGCCTATAATCCTAGCCCTCTGGGAGGCGGATTGCTTGAGACAGCCTGAGCAAGAGTGAGACCCTATCTCTAAAAAAAAAAAAAAAAACCACCAGAGCTGGGCGTTGTGGTGGATGCCTGAGGTCCCAGCTACATGGGAGGCTGAGGCAAGAGGATCACTTGAGCCCAAGAGTTTGAGGTTTCTGTGAGCTATGACACCATAGCACTCTACCAAGGGTAACAAAGTGAGACTCTGTCTCAAAAAATAAACAAATAATTAAAAATAAGCCTGTTAGAACATAGGACATCTTCAGAAAATTTAATGGGTATTTGAACAGGTGTTTGGGTGAGTATGGTAGGACTTTCGCAGCTTTTTACTTTTAACACTTGGGTATCTCTGGGGCCAGTAACTTACGAAAAACATCTTGGGAATTTTTGGCTTCAAATACTACTGGAAAGGATCCCCCCACTCCCACCCATAATACCATGGATCTTATAGCATGAGCTACCTATATGAATTTTAATATTAGGTCCATTTTACTACCTAAAACATTTGAGTACTAAAAGTACATAATTTTATCATTTTATAGTCCCAACTATGATATGGTCATATGGTATGGATCATGAGGCCAGCTCCGTGTGTACTGAAATATACAGGTCACTGAAAACCATTTCTTTCTGGATGAAAACACAGTTTAACAACTACTGCCTTGCAAAGCATACATCCTCAGAGTCACCCAGTTATGTAAAACATACTCCGCTGTACATAGAGCAAAATTTGAAGATGAAAAACACCCTCTGAAACAACTTACAATACAACTATCTTTCAAATTTCTTATGATAAGACATATATCACTGAAGAAAAAGAATTAAAAGACTCACAGAATGATTTCTACTGAGACCTTAGGAATGAAAAGTGTGTTATAATGGTGGAGAATCGATTTGAAAAGAATATTGCCCTGCCCTTCTGATCTCTTGTTTTACAAAACTACAATTCATTTCTAAACAGAGCTTTACCAAGAGAAGACATTAATCTTTGGGATCCTGCAGCAAAGGGTATTTATCTGTCTTTCAAAAGTGATTTTGCCATTACAGTCTATGCTTTATTGAAAAGATTATGAGACAAAATACAATGTTAGACAGAAACAGGGAACAATCAAACCAGATGAAATTCTTTGCTGAATAGCAATCACTGCTCATCAAAGAGCATCTATATCACCACCATTCCAAACTTTAATAGACTAGGTAGTAGGTATGAGAGGGAATGTTAAATAATTTACAAGTATATTTTAGCTTAATACAGTCAACTAACTACATTATATGACTATAAACAATGTATTCTTTTTAGTTTCCCCCCCAAAAGAGGAAGTAAACTAGGTTATGTATGTATGTATAATACATTATACATATATTAATAACAGAAAACTGTATGTATGAGTCATCAGGAAGAAAAAAAATGGACCTATCTTCAAATGCAACTTATAGATTGCTTCCAATATATGTGGAATTTACCAGATTTCATAAATTAAGTTTCTTAAGTTAAAAATTAAGTTTAAAAAGCATGTTAGTTAAGTCTCTATGCAGACAATTTTATTTGTTTAGAAATCAGATCAGGCGAGGCATGGTGGCTCACATTTGTAATCCTAGCAACTCTGGGAGGCTGAGCAAGAGTGAGACCCTATCAGGGTAGGGTAGATCTATCCTCAGGTAGATCACCTGAGCTCAGGAGTTTGACGAGACCTGCCTGAGCAAGAGCAAGACCCTATCTCTACTAATATATTGAAAAATTAGCTGAGCATCTTGGTGGACACCTGTAGTCCTAGGAGGCTGAGGCAAAAAAATCACTTGAACCCCAGAGTTTGAGGTTGCTGTGCACCATGACACTATGACGCCACGGCACTCTAACCAGGACGATAGAGTGAGAACCTGTCTCAAAACAAAAAACAAAAAACACCCAGACCAAATTCTCTTGCAACAAATGTCATCACATCAAAACTTTTGTCTAAGGAATATTAAATATCTATTTAATAAGGAAGATATTTATGAGTTAACAAGAAATAATGACTAATAAAATTTTTAAATAAAAAGAAACAAGGTGAAGAATGGTATATATGAGGCTTTTTTTTTGTTTTAAAGGAAGGGATGGTCTGTCTGTCTACCTATCCATCCATCCATCTTATCCTTGTGTATCTATAGATTCTCTTTGGAAGAGTGAACAAGAAAATGATAGCTAGCTACTTTCAGGGAAGGGAAGCTGAGAGATGATGAGTTAGGGATGGGAGGAAACCTTTTTTGAGAGTATACTTCTTTGAAATATCTGATTTTTTCTTTTGTTGCATATTCTATATACTACCTATTAAAAAATTTAATGGAGAAATGGTCAAGTTATTCGATCTAGTGGACTATTAGATTTGACAAGCAAAGCAGTTGATACTATCTGGTGAATAAATGAATGAAATGGTGCCCACGTTTTGGGTCAGGTTAGGATTTGTATGTACTTTACCTAACCAACAAGTAAATACATGATCAAAAAAGAGAATTTATGGACCCCAAATGCTTGTGGATTACCTGCTACAGAGCAGGCAGGCTAGCTAGCTGGCACAGGTAGCACAAGGTCTGTTCCTAAGGTGCAGACCAGAAAAATGTTAAGTCAGATACAAGTAGAAGACTGACAGTTCTCAGCTGAGGGTTGATCCAATAAGGACGAGACTCATAAGGACTGTAATTGTTTTTTTTTTCCAAGACAGTCTCATTCTGGCACCCTGAGCAGAGTACCATGGTGTCATAGCTCACAGCAACCTCAAGCTCTTGGACTCAAGAGATCATCTTGTCTCAGTTTTTTTATTTTTAGTAGCGACAAGGTCTCGCTCTTGCTCAGGAAGGTCTTGAACTCCTGAGCTCAAGCAATCTACCTGCCTCGACACCCACAGTGCTAGGATTACAGGCGTGAGCCACTGTGCTCAGCCAGAACAATAATTCTAATTAGTTATTTTTGATTGAAGCAGGTAAGAAAAACATGTTAGTAGATCTTTAAGTTTCTAAGCTTTTAAATTTTAGTACTGTAATAGTTCAGGACCTTCAACTCAAGCACTATCCATCTAACAATAACACAATAGTGACCACTGCTTACCTGTGTTGTAAAAGAATTGGGAAATGGTTACTAACTTACACTGGAAGAGCAACATTTTGGGGATATTTGAGGGGCTAGGGGAGTGCAGATAAGTACACAGGGTTGAAAGTAAGAGGGAGTGAGAGAAATAGAGGACATGAGAGGAGAACAGAAATGAAAACTGTCCCACAAAGCTGAAGATACTTCTTAATTAGACTTAAAAAAAAAAAAATCAACTCCATAGAGATTCAGCAATCCTGACCCAAGAAAAAGAAACAACGAAATGAACTTCACTTCTATTTCTTGATGCCATATGTTTAAACCAGAGAAAAATGAGGGAAAGAGATATCCACATCCTAGACACCAAGTGACTATTTAAACCTCTGTAAGAAATAAATCCAGGGAATCAAGAATTTCTTCCTAGGCCAGTCATGGGTGGCTCATGCCTGTAATTCTAGCACTTTGGGAGGCCAAGGCAGGTGTTTAAGACCCGCCGGACCGAGAGTGAGACCTCATCTCTACTAAAAATAGAAAAACTAGCCAGGTGTTGTGGCAGGCGCCTATAGTCCCAGCTACTCAAGAGGCTGAGGCAAGAGGATTGCTCAATCCCAAGAGAGTTAGAAGTTGCTGTGAGCTATGATGCCATGGTACTCTACTCAGGGCAACAGAGTGAGACACTGTCTCAAAAACAAAAAGAACAGAAGAGAAAACCTATGTAGGTGGTCTCAAGAATTTTCCAAAAGGCTTTTCTTGCCTGATCTGCCTGAAATATAACAGTGTGACTGGAAACACATACTAGTCAGGCTTTCCACTTAATGAAGACATGTCCCTTGGGCACAGTGACATGAAGAAAACAGAGGATTAAAAACACCACCGTCCTTAGGCACCCTTAACCAAGGCAGAGGCTAAACTACCTTGGAAGACTTCTGAATTATTATAGAACTTGGTGAGCTGAAATGGTTTCTTTTTCTATATTTCTCACAAAAATCTAAAGTTCAACAGTTTAATTCATCTGAGAAATCTCGAATTCTTTGGCCGGTAGAAGGCAGACAGTGCTTTCCACAGAAGAGAATTAAATTTTCCTAAGTTTTCAAATGAGAAGATGGGAACATCATTCTGCAAAATGTTTGGATTTGTCTATACATTTCTCACCTAGATTACTTAACATGCAAATTCCCAAGCCCCATCTTCAGAGATTCCAAGTGAGCAGTGGTGGAAGCTCAGGAAATATACATTTCATGTGTAATTTCACGTACATGGCAAGGGATTCCAATTTAGAAGAACAGAATTTGAGGAACACTGTTTTCCACTTCTGGGAATGGTCCTAACTATCCTACCAAGAAAGAAAAACAGTAACAAAAAGCAATTTGTAGATTTCTAGGGCTGGGCACCCTGGCTCAAGTCTGTAATCCTAGAACTCTGGAAGCCTAAGGTGGGTGGATCCCTTACGATCAAGAGTTTGAGATCAGCCTGAACAAGAGTAAGCCCCTGTTTCTAGTATAAACAGAAAAATTAGCCAGGTGTTGTAGTGGGTGCCCATAGTCCCAGCTACTTAGGAGGTGAAGGTAAGAGGATCATTTAAACCCAGGAATTTGAGGTTGCTATGAGCTATGATGACCCCTGGCATTCAACCCAGGATGACAAAGTGAGACTCTGTATCAAAAAAAAAAAAAAAAATTATAGACTTCTAAACAGCAAAAATTTTGCTTCTAAAATTTTTTAAAATTTTTTTCTTGCTTCTAAAATTGCAAAAAAAAAAAAATTCTATTGTTTTAAAATAAAGGGTTCAGAAATTGGTTGCAGCTCCTAGATACAAGAGGCAAGTCTAATACAAGTGGGAATATGACTCGAGAATCAAATGTTGATCTCTGAGAGTGATATTTGCTGGGCATTTTCAAAATACTAATCAAGGCCATGCTTACTTCAAATTTAGCCTTAACAGCACAGTGTGGATTTAAGAATGGGTAGTACATATTAGAAGAGGAAGATAAGCAAACCAACAGTACTTACAACAAGTTCAAAGAACTATTTCATTCCCCTTTCACAAGCAATTCAAGAGTTCAGAGCAGCAAAATCTAGCAAGATGCATGAGTTAATTTATATACACACTCTGGACTATAGGTCAACAGATGGCAGACAGTTCAAGCAAACAATCTCTTGAGTTGACAGAATTCTTGTATCTAGGCCAACTTTAGCTGCTGTGTCAAACCTGTTCATACATGTTGGCTCAATGAGGAATGAGAGGAAAGCAAGCAATCAGAATAGGAAAAGGGAAGGGACATAGCATTGCTTCCGTAGGTTCTGGGCAGCACCTAAACTGCTTTCCCTTTAAATTAGAGGGAAGGGTTGGGCAACAAAGTGAGACCTAGTCTCTACAAAAGTTAAGAAAAATTAGCTGGGTGTGGCAGTGCACACCTGGAGTCCCAGCTACTTGGGAGGTTGAGACAGGAGCATCACCTGAGGCTAGGAGTTTGAGGTTGCTGTGAGCTAGGCTGATGTCCTTGTACTCTAGCCTGGGCAACAAAGTAAGACTCTGTCTCAAGTAAGTAAATAAATAAAAGTTTTTATAGAATGAGTCAGAATATAACAATTTACCCCTTAGGCCCCAAATTAAAAACATATATATTTTATTAGTAGACTGCACTCTAGCCCGGGCAATAGAGCAAGGCTTTCTCAAGATAAATTAGTCAACACATAAATAAATGAGGGGACAGGGTAACAGCTACCCGAAGGACGGAAGTCAAAGGAAATTGTAAGGAAACAAGGAAGATGAACCACTCAGCTGTGGGAAGCAGAAAAGGCTTCCATACTTTCTTCCTCTTACATAATCCAGTGCACATTAAGGTTTTCAAATACTCAAATCCTCAATCTTTTGTTTTTCCCATCTCATTGTGTCACTGGGAAGTATGTGGGCCTCCAGGATAACAGAATTAAATTTGGGAAAAAGGGACAAAAAGGCCTCTGTATTATAGGTAAAGAGTATAACTGAACTTGTAAGGAAAAACCAACTTTTCAATTCTTTTTACATAATAGAAGCAATTACTACCACTTGTTCTATATAATGTAAGAGTACAATATTTATTTCTCTATAAACAGACCTATAAACTAATTTCTTTCAAAACTATATGGGACATAGCTTGGGCATTTCAATCTTTTGAAAAACCGTGGAGAAGCATTAAGAAAATGTTTCCTGCCGGGCCAGGTGGCTCACGCCTATAATCCCAACACTGTGGGAGGCTAAAGGAGTTTGAGACTTGCCCGAACGAGTGTGAGATGCTGACTCCTAAAAAGCATGAAAAATCCAGCTGGTCACCGCAGTGAGCACCCATAATCCCAGGGGCTTTTAGAGGCTAAGGCAGCAGGATACCCACAGCCCAAGTCTGAGCCTGCAGTGCACAGGGTGGGACTCTGTCTCAAAAAAAAAAAAGAGAGAGAGAAAAGAAAAGAAAATGTTTCCTACTGTTTAAGACTCAGCTATTCTTTTTTTGTAAGATGGTGCCGAGTCCAAATTCTTCAAAAATGGGATTTTTGCTTGGGGAAAAAGTAAACACTTTTTAACTTCTCTTAAGATAATTTTTTGATTATTAAAAAAGAATTAAAAGAAGTTTGCACTCTCTCCTGGAGGGAGGAAAGAAGGGGGAAAAAAAACAAAAGAAATTTTACTTGAGTAAACAGAAATATAAACACTTAAAACACTTATATAAAATAAGCTGATGATTTCTTACCTTGTTACCACTTTGAGGTTTAAGGTCACTCTGCTCAAAAGAGGAAAACAAATATTTTAAGATACATCCAAATGAACTCTTACATTCTGTGCTTGTTTATAACATGGGAACCTGATACTACATTCTGGTGACAGTAGATTCCTTGGGAGTTTTCTGGGTCTGCAGAAGGCACTGATGCCCCCACTCTGAGTTAAGTACATCAGGGACATCCAAAGTTACTACCGTTAGCAAGGAACTTCCAAGAACAGTCAAATCACTATTTTATTTTTTATTGTTGGGGATTCCTTGAGGGTACACAGAAGCAGGTTATACTGATTGCTTTTGTTAGATAAGAACCCTCTTACAAACCACTATTTTAGATAGAGATGTTATTAATCATATTATAAAAACATATCAATCAATAAAAACAGTAATCCAAAATCAATTCTCTTAGCTTTCTAGAGATAAACATGCGCTGCTTGCCTAACAAGAGTAAAGCTTGATGATTTTAGAGAAAATTTAGGCTGATGGCTGGGTAGAATTAATTTTCAGTTTAATAATTTATGACCTCATCCCGTTCAGTGACTATTTGGTCATTTTCTCTGCCTAAGCTCTCCTAGCTCTGAGAGTTCTTACCGGATGGACATCACCAATATAGTACTGCTTTAACATTTCTCTGGCATCAGTAGAGTGGCCCACATCTTCAAAGCTTTCACTTGCATCTACACCAGCTTGTTCCAGCAGAACCTCTTCTCCACCAGGATGCTACAAGGAAAAGATAGTTACTGAACAGAGAGTTCTCTGAAAAGCAAGCCAATACAAGTTACTTTCCCACTCTACTTTCCTTTGTCTTTTCTCCCTTCAATGGGAATAATGGAGAAACTGATACCAGGTGCCACCTGACAAGATGCAATGGGAAGAACCCAGCATAACGTGGGTGATACTCTAGCCAAAAATGCATAATCTGGGGAATATTGTGAGGAACCCTAGGACAACTACAAATTGAGAGATATTCTACAAAATCTCTGTGGACAGCTCTGGCTTGTGATCTCCAAAGATATCAAGGTCATGAAAGTCAGGAAAAACTGAAGAAACTGTCCCAGACTAAAAGACAACAGAGAGACATGACAACCAGGAACATGTGATCCGGAGTTGGCTCCTTTTGCCAACATGATTGAGACAGTTCTGTAGAAACCCAAATGGGGACTCCAAGAAATACGGATTTCTTTATTTTATCCTCGCAACCCTTCTGTAAGTTTGAAATTGTTTCAAAATAAAAAGTTAAAGAGGCCAGGCATGGTGGCTCATGCCTATAATCCTAGCACTCTGGAAGGCCAAGGCAGATGGATCACTTGAGCTCAGGAGTTCGAGAACAGCCTAAGCAAGGTGAGATCCAAATAGAAAAATTAGCCAGGCATAGTGGCAAGTGCCTATAGTCCCAGCTACTTGGGAGACAGAGGCAAGAGAATTGCTTAATTAAGCCCAGGAGTTTGAGGTTGCTATGAACTATGACACCACAGCACTCTACTGAGAGTGACATAGTAACACTCTGTCTCAACAACAAAAAAAAGCAGACAGATACACATAGACTTATACATGCATAAAATACCCCTAGAAATGCTGCAGAGACCCTGGTGGGTAGGAGACAAGGTGGGAAGAAATACCTCACAGTATACTCAAGTAAAGCATTATTTGCTCAGAATATAGTTTTTTAAAAATTAGATTTAGCAAGGTCCTTGACTTAAACACTCAATAAACATTTACTTATAATTAGCAAATTCAGAATTTACATTATTCAAATTTATATTTTGGAAATACTATGTAATGCTTTTTACTTACTTTTTTTTTTTTTTTTTTTTTTTGAGGCAGAGCCTCAAGCTGTCCCCCTGGGTAGAGTGCCATGGCATCACAGCTCACAGCAACCTCCAACTCCTGGGCTCAAGTGAGTCTCCTGCCTCGGCCTCCCAAGTAGCTGGGACCACAGGTGCCCGCCACAACGCCTGGCTATTTTTTGGTTGCAGCCGTCATTGTTATTTGGCAGGCCCGGGCTGGATTCGAACCCACCACCTTAGGTGTATGTGGCTGGCGCCTTAGCCATTTGAGCCACAGGCGCCCAGCCTTACTTACTTTTTTTAAACAATCACTTCAAGAAAGAAGCGATCACTTAATGGTGAATAATATCATTCCCATATTAAGTATTAATTCAACTCAAGTACAAAAACTCTAAGTGTATCCTCTCAGTCATAGTCACATGCCCACGAGCTCCCTGAGGATAAGGAAAATTTCTATTTTTGTCCCCTAAAAGGTCCCCACCCAGCAAGTGGGTCTCACATCCCAGTATTTAAACATGCTATTTTAAAACAAAAGTAAGACAGTAACTATTTGTTATTACATCTGCACCCTTTCAGATGTGCTCTCTGTCACTGGTACTAAGTCATTAGCTCTGAACTTATGTTCCAATTTGCTCTAAGCACCTCAGCTATGGAAGACCTTTTTTTCCTTATGACACATCCCAACTATTATGTTCCCTTTAAGAACAAAAGGACAAGACTTAGCAGCTTAAGACATTTCAGGCAAGGACTAACTTCCTGCACAGTTCTTTCTGCAAAGTACTTTCACTTTCATCAATCTCTCACCACTCACAAATAAATGAATAAACATGAGAAAGTATAATGCTTTTTTTTAAATGTAGAAGTAAAAATTATATATTCACTGTGATAAATTTGGAAAAAACAAGAATAAAGAATCCAGAAATAAGTACACTGAACAATTGGTGCAAATTCCATCGCTTGTCCTATGCCTTCTTTCAATCATTACTCGACAATTTCTATTGAGGCTGTACTATTTTACATAGTTGGTAGTGATAATAAAAGTTTTTGTGTTATAAAAGTGAATTCATACAGTACATGTTTTATAGCCTCCCTTTGTTTCACTGAAGCAAGGGGGATCAGAGTGGTTCCAAAAAACCCTAGGTTTAGGAACTCTCACTCTAAAATGTGTCCATAATAGCAATGGCTTACACAAGCAAAAAGATGTCAGAGAACTCTTGGTTTCTGTTTTAGAACACTATGATCTTTAGATATTGCTATTTAAAATCGAACAGATGCAGGGGTGTAGTGGGCCTTCGGCAACCCAGCTGAAAGCAGTGTGCTAGGCCCAAAGCCACAGCAGAGTCTCGGGCCAGTACTAAAGCAAGGGAACGCCCAGGCTGACAGGCCTGAGAACAGAAGCCAGGCTAGCTCTCAGTGAAGACGGCAGGCAGGAGCTGCTCCAACTCAGCCTCTGGAGAGTCCTGCCACATTTATCACCTTCTTCTTGGACATGACCCTCCACTACCTGTTCATCCTGCTGCAGAGCAAGCAGAGTCTTCAGGTAAAATGGAAATTACATTCCCAAAAAGGCTTTCTTGACATGAAAATAATACTTCAACAATCCAAAGAATGGGTTTTTCAAAAACCAGGAAAACAGTGCCACCTTCTCCCACTATACCCTTGGACCTGATGTAACAAATGTCCTCCCTAGGATTCTTACTGGTACATTAATCAGCATGACATTCTACGGCTTTGTTACAACCAAGGTCATGTTTCTGCTAACCCTCTGTTTTAAGCCTATTTATTCTGCAAGCAAGGAATCAAACCACCCACATTAGAAGCATCCTGGGTGAGGATCCCAGTATTTCCTCAATGTATTTGGGCCTTGAAGCATTTACTCTCTGATTCTGGGCCAAGATAGCAGCAATAGTCAATAAGGAACAAGGGCCTGCCATAGACACCAACAAAGTTTCCAGGACAAAATGAGTTTTGAAGCTGATGGTATCATGTGATGTCAAAGAAAAGCTCATCTCCAAAGAAAAGACCTACACTTTGAAGGCATGTTCAAAAAGGAATTATAGAACTCCCTTTGTTTTTTGTTTTTTGTTTTTTTTAAAAGACCAAGCAGAGATTTTCTCTGCCAGAACTTGGAGTAGCCCTTAACTTGCTCATGTTCATTTGAGATGGAGCCTCTCAGAATAAAAAGAAAGATGTGTTAGAGGTGCCTGTGGCTCCAGGGGGTAGGGTGCTGGCCCCATATACTGACGGTGGCGGGTTCAAACCCGGCCCCAGCCAAATTGCAACAAAAAAATCACCTAAGCCCAAGGAGTTGGAGGTCGCTGTGAGTTGTGTGATGCCACAGCACTCTACTGAGGGCAATAAAGTGAGAATCTGTCTCTACAAAAAAAAAAAAGAAAGCAAGCAAGAAAGATGTGTGAGCTGGTGGGTGTGCAGCAAGGATCACTCTTATTAGAGCCACATTCCCCTTTATGCCTGAAACTAGAAATGAGGAGTATGTGCTGGGTGACTTGCAGAGAAAGAGACATTTTAAAATGTTTTTAATTTTCCTTCTGGTACCTCTAGAAATGAAAGGCAGACAAAGGGGGAGAAACTCAAGCTAGTGATAATATATAAAAACTTACCAGAAATTGAATCTTTGGTAACAGGATTATGGATTATAACTAATTATTATGTGCAGTCCTTCTGACTTTCTTTTTTTCAGAGACAGGGTCTTGCTCTGTCATCTAGGCTGGAGTACAGTGGCACAATCACAGCTCACTGTAGTCTCAAACTACTGAGCTCAAGGGATCCTCCAGTCTGACGATAGTAAATGGGAAATTTTATGTTACATGTATATTACCACATAAAAAAATTAAAAAAAAAAACCCAGACTCTAAGGAATATAAATGAATGTGTTCATGACTTTGAAATAATTACTAAGAATATTGGTTATTCTGAATTACCATAGGTATACGGTACCCTTCCTTCCTTCCATCCTTCTGTCCTTCCTTTTTTTGTGGAGACAAGAGCTCCACCCTGTCACCCTAGGTAGAGTGCCATGGTGTCATAGCTCACAGCAACCTCAAACCCTTAGACTAAGAGATGCTCTGCCTCAGCCTCGAGAGTAGCTGGGACAGGCAGCTGCAACAATGCCTGCAGGGCTAGATTTTTTAGTAGAGATGGTGTCTCGCTCTTGCTTAGGCTGGTCTCAAATCTGTGAGCTCAGGCAACCCACTCACTTCGGCTTCCCAGAGGAGTCCAGAGTTTGAAGTTCCTGTGAGTTATGATGTTGTCATGGCTCTCTACCCAGGGTGACAGAGTGAAACTCTGTCATGCAACTGACATATATAAAGAAACAAGTAGACTGGGCACAATGGCTCACCCTGTAATCCTAGCACTTTGGGAGATCAAAGTAGGAGGATTGCTTGAATCCAAAAGTTTAAGACAAGCCTGAGCAATAGATTCAGAAAAAAAAAAAAAAATTAGACAGGCATGGTAGTATGTGCCCACAGCCCCAGTTACTTGGGAGGCTGAGGCAGGAAGATTCATTGATCCCAGGAGTTTGAGGTTGCTATGAACTATGATGATGCCACTTCACTCTAGCCTGGGCAACCAAGTGAGATACTATCTCAAAGAGAGACAGAGACAGAGAGGGAGAAGGAGCTGACTATTTTATGGATTAGGCATAAGGCACAGTTTTAAAATTTTTTTTAGCTGCAGAATACTTTTTTCAAGCAATATTTTGGATGGAAGCCCAATATACACAATCAAGTATACATGATTAAAGTGCACAGCAATCTTCAAGAATCAATTTGAAAATTAGTAACAGACAAAAAAGAAGTAAGACTAGATTTCAAATTAAGTAATAGTTGTGGCAGACACAAGGCAGTAAGTTCTGGAATATGAATTTAATTTCAGTCCTGCTGGGTCTGACAAAATAGCAGGAACTCAAAGTACAAGAGGCTAGTTCCATCAGCCCCCGTCTTTAGAGAGCATACTTACAAACCATAGCACCAAGAAATGAGCTACAGCAAACTTAATGTAGCTATCAAAATTTAAAATGTACCAGAAGTAGTCAGAGAAGAAAGCAAGCAACTAGAATAAGGTACAGAGAGCTCCACTCCTTACACCAATTCAAAGACTATAAGGCTAGTGGTAGGTAAAAGAGTGTGTTCCAACATGTTGAGATGGAGGGGCCAAGTTTCAATCTCAGAGGCCTAACAATCAACAGATTTGGTCCAACCAGTTCCTGTTTGCAAGCAGTGATAAGTGAGGTCTTGGCTTAGAAAACTACACAGGACTAAATCTTCATGACTTTGAATTAAGGATGGTTTCTTCTCTTTTTTTTTCAATACAGAGTCTTACCATGTCACCCTCGGTAGAGTGGTGCCATGGCATCACAGCTCACAGCAACCTCAAACTCTTGGGCTTAAGCAATTCTCTTGCCTCAGCCTCCCAAGCAGCTAGGACTACAGGCACCCACCACAACATCCAGCTGTTTTTTTGTTGCAGTTGCCATTGTTGTTTAGCTGGCTCAGGCCAGGCTCCAACTCACCAGCCTCCGTGCATGTGACTGGTGCTGTAACCACTGTGCTATGAGCGCCTGAGCCCTTTTTTTTAAATTTCTTATAGCATAACTATGTACATTAATGCAATCATGGGGTACAGTGTGCTGTTTTCATATACATTTTGAAATACTCTCATCAAATTGGTTAACATAACCTTCATGTCATTCTCTTAGTCATTGAGTTAAGACATTCATACTCTGCTCTTAGAAAGATTCACTTGGCT
>NW_003852442.1:13412034-13413772 GCF_000181295.1 Otolemur garnettii
GAGGTCTCACTCTTGCTCAGGCTGGTCTCAAACTACTAAGCTCAAGCAATCCACCCACTTCAGCCTCCAAAAGTGCTAGGATTACAGGCGAAAGCCACCACCCCTGGCCTGGATAGTTTCTTTGAGACATCAAAAACACAAGCAACAAAAGGAAAAACAGATAAAATAAACTCTATCAAAATTAAAAGCATTTTTCCTTCACAGAACACTATCAAGAAAGAGAAAACATCTCGGGAGGCTGAGGCAAGAGAATTGCCTAAGCCCAAGAGTTGGAGGTTGCTGTGAGCTGTGATGCCATGGCACTCTACCGAGGGCAACAAAGTGAGACTCTGTCTTTAAAAAAAAAGAAAGAAAACACAACCTATAGAATGGAAGAAAATAATTGTAAATCATATATCTGATAAGGGACACATATCCAGAATAAAGAACTCTTAAAACTCAATAAAAAAACAAATAACTCAATTTTTAAATGGGCATAGGATTTGAATAGACATTTTTCTCAAGAAGATGCACAAATGGCACATGAAAACACACTCAATGTCATTAGTCATTAAGAAAAAGTAAATCAGGGCAGCACCCGTAGCTCTCAGTGGTTAGGGCGCTGGCCACATACACCAGGGCTGGAAGGTTCAAAGCTGGCTCAGGCCTGCAAAATAACAATGACAACTGCAACAAAAAAAATAGCCGGGCATTGTGGTGGGCAGCTGTAGTCCCAGATACTTGGGAGGCTGAGGCAAGAGAATCGCTTAAGTCCAATTCAAGGTTGCTGTGAGCTGTGATGGCACAGCACTTTACCCAGGGTGATAGCTTGAGACTGTCTCAAAAAAAAAAAGAAAGAAAGAAAAAGAAAAAGTAAATCAAAACCACAATGAGATTCCACTTCCCACCCCAGAGAATGGCTATTATCAGAAAGATAGTAACAAGTGCTGGCAAGGATATTGAGAAATAAATTGGCCTATTAGGAACTGGGCGCACAGCAGGAGGTGAGTACCAGGAAAGTGAAGGAAGCCTCATCTGCATTTACAGCCACTCCCCAACTCTGGCATCATCACCTGAGCCCCGCCTCCTGTCACATCAGTGGTCCCATTAGATTCTCACGGGAATGCAGACCCTACTGTAAACTGTACAAGCAAGGGATCTAGGTTGCGTGTTCCTTATGAGAATCTAATGCCCCCCTCACCCCTGTCCAAGGAAAAACAGTCTTTCATGAAACTGGTCCCTGGTGCCCTGCTTTAAAAGATGAATTTTACCACATGTGAATATCTCAGTGAAGCTATTATTTAATTTTGAAAATTAGCCCATGGCAAGCCATTCTGGAAAGGCTGCCAAATGACGCAGAGAGGTCAAGAGAGATGAACACAAAAAGTCACTGTGTTTGTCGGTAAGGAGGTCAACTCTCTTAAGATTATAGTGGCAGTAAAACTGTAGGAATGAAAGTTTTATAGGATTCTGAAATGGAAACAGAAATACAGTACACTAGGAGCAACTGTGCAGTGAACCAACAGAAGAAAAAAGAGGCACTGGATCAAAAGAGGTTATTTTCAAGTTAGGGAGACACATCCAATTTGATGACAAAGAATGATTTAATGGAAGGAAATAAGAGCAAAGGAATCACGTGGACATGGGGTTCTGTCACAGCTAAAAAGGGGTTTAAACGGCACAGTTTAGAAGGTGGAAATATCAACTCTTCTAGAATTCAAGAAGATTAAAGGGTGGTATAGAGAGACAAACTCAGATC
>NW_003852442.1:13414094-13420485 GCF_000181295.1 Otolemur garnettii
AAAAAAGAAACTTCTGTAAAATGCCTTCTGCCTCCCACAAACTCCAAGTAAGTGCAGGTAGTATGTAAATCTGAAATAATAGTTGCAAAAAGTGTGTGTGAGAGCCAATCTGATTGTCTGTTGAGTGGCAGGACATGTGTGCTGTGGGGGATCTTCCTACTTTCACAGCCTCTTCCAGCAATACTCACCACCCAGAGAGCAGAAACCAAGAGGCGAGCCAGTGAAACAGGTGATTCAAGGCTGATTTGAAGGCCGTGGCGGCCCAAGAACACTTATGCCACTAGTAGTGCAGAGCACATTAAGACCTACAGGAATTACATTTAATTAGGAACAGTATACCTAATGTGCCCTGAATTATTTAAAAGGAAAGTATAACAATCCAAGAGTACCAACATCTTGCCCTGCTTGCTTCTGAAAAAGATAACATCCGTAATCTGAATCAGACTTTCACACTCTCCATGGACTTTAATTATCCAAAAACTTTAACCAGCTGGGCAGGCAAGGTGGCTCACTATAATCCTAGCACTCTGGGAGGCGAGGCAGGTGGACTGCTTGAGCTCAAGAGTCTGAGATCAGATGGAGCAAGAGTGAGACCCCCATCTCTACTAAAAACAGAAAAACCGAAGCAACAGGATTGCGTGAGACTAAGAGTTGGAGGTTGCTGTGAGCTATGATGACGCCATGGCACTCTACCCAGGGCAACAGCTTGATACTGCCTCAAAAAAAAGCCTTTACTATCTCAAGAACCCTGAAAAGTAAAGTTTAGTAACAATAATAGGTTCTTCCCAGTTGGACAACACTGCATCCATTCACCAGAATATATATAATCTTGCAAGTGTCAGGAAATGCCTACCCTCTCCTACCTGACATTAGCCAATTAACATGTTCTGACAGTCCAAACTTCTTGGCAGTTTGGAACATATAACAAAAACATACTAAAACTATACTTATATCTCATTGCTTAACCTTACAAAAAGATATTTTTTCTCAGTGAAAAATTAAGTGACTTGCAGAAACCAAATTAGTTAAGGGACACAGATGCGCTACTATTATAAATAACAATCCAAACAAATGTCCACCTACCCCAATCACTGAAATCACAGGTAAGTGACAAAGGGGCTGGGTTTGAAGATGAAGCAGAGGAATCAAAAACTATCTGGAAGCCAGAAATAATGATTACAATTTCAGTCATTTGGACTTTTTATTTTACCTACAGTTGAAATCTACCAAAGTCATATAATTGAACCACCCAAATCAAAATCCTATCAAGAAGTACATCAGAAAAAGTTAATAAAGCAGGCTGGGAGCAGTGGCTCACACCTGTAATCCTAGCACTCTGGGAGGCTGAAGTGGGAAGATCATTTCAACTGAGGAGTCTGAGACCTGCCTGAGCAAAAGTGAGACTCTGTTTCTACTAAAAATAGAAAAATCAGCCAAGTGTTGTGGCAGGTGTCTGTAGTCCCAGCTACTCAGAAGATTGTAAAAAAAAAAAAAAATTAGCCAGGTGTGATGGTGTGCCCCTGTAGTCCCAGCTACTGTGGATTGCTGAGGCAGGAGAACTGCTTGAGCCCAGGAGTTTGGGATTGCAGTGAGCTACAATAACACCACTGCACTGTATCCAGGGTGACAGAGCAAGACTCTGTCCATCCCTCTGCCAAAAAAAAAAAAAAAAAAAGTTACTAAAGCATGAGTGACTATGGAAAAAGACATTGTAGAGCTATGATAATTCAGAATAATTAGTAATGTTCCAAAATTATAAAGATGTCATTTATATTCCATAGAGTCTGGGGGGCTTCCTTATTTTTTTATTGTGGTAAAAGACACATAACATAAAATTTACCATCTCCTATGGTGTGAATGCCAATGTGGTGGTATTAAGAGGTGATTAGTATGTCATGAGGGCTCCTCTACTTGTGAACGGGATTAAGGCCCTTACAAAAGAGGCTTTATTTACACTGCATTCACTTGCCTGCCCTTCCACATTCTGCCATAGAGGACACAGGTCTCTGCTCTTCCAGAGGATGCAGCAATAAACTACCAAACCGACTAGAGCCTTGATCTTGGACTTCCCAGCATAAAATTTCACTCATTACAAAGTTTCCACTCTCAGGTAGCTGGTAACTACAGAAGTTTTCAGACAGACTGTGTTATGTGGTCCCTCACCTCACTTCCACAGTTGACAGCGTCTTTCATGACTTGTTCATTCACGTTTCGAATTGCTTGACTTACCAGTGGTGTTGATGGGAGGGCTTCATTTGTTTCTGTCCATGCAGATTTTATGTTGCTTGATTTTTATGTTATCTTGAAACCTTTGTAACAATGGATGTATTTTGTTACAACAGCACAGATGAACCAAGACACCATCGTTTTGCTAGTTTGTTGTTTTTACCCTGCAGTCTCACTTTGTCATCCAAGCTGGAATGCCCTGGCATGATCACAGCAGCCTCTACCTCCTGAGCTCAAACAATCCTCCTGCATTAGCCTTCCAAGTAGATGGAAATACAGACATACGTCACCATACCTGGGGCAATTTTTAAAAAATTATTTTAGTTGGCTGGGTATGGGGGCTCATGCCTGTAATCCTAGCACTCGGAGGCCAAGGTGAGAGGATTACCTGAATTCACAGGTTCGAGACCAGCCTAAGCAAGAGCAAGACCTTGTCTCTACTAAAAATACAAAAAAACTGGCTCAGCACCCATAGCACAGTTACAGCACCAGCCACATGCACTGAGCCTGGTGGGGTTTAAGCCCAGCCCCAGCCAGCTAGACAACAATGGCAACTGCAACAAAAAAATAGCCAGGCATTGTGGCAGGTGCCTGTAGTCTCAGCTACTTGAGAGGCTGAGGCAAGAGAATCGCTTAAGCCAGTGGTTCTCAACCTGTGGGTCGCAACCCCTTTGTAATAATGAAAATACATCCTGCATATCACATATTTACATTATGATTCATAACAGTAGCAAAATTACAGTTATGAAGTAGCAACAAAAATAATTTTATGGTTGGGGTCACCACAACACGAGGAACTGTATTAAAGGGTTGCAGCATTAGGAAGGTTGAGAATCACTGGCGTAAGCCCAAGAGTTTGAGGTTGCCATGAGCTGTAACACCACAACACTCTACCAAGGGTGACATAGTGAGACTCTGTCTCAAAAAATAAATAAATAAATAAAATACAAAAAACTGAAAAGCAGGAGGATCACTTCAGCCCAACAGTTGGAGGTTGTTGTGAGCTATGATGACACCATAGCACTCTACCCAGGGGGACAGCTTGTGACTCCATCTCAAAAAATAAATAAGTAAATAAAAATAAAAATTATTTTAGAGATAGAGTCATGCTATGTAGTACAGGCTGGTTTCAAACTGATGTTCCCAAACAATCCTCCAGCCTCAGCCTCCCAAGTAGCTGGAATTACAGGTGCAAGCCATCACATCTCGTTTAAAACACCATCTTAACCAATCGTATACTTGCATTCAAGTATACAATTCAGTGTTATTTAAGTACATTATATTGTTGTAGCTATAACCACCATCCATCTTCAGAACTCTTTTCATCTTACAAAACTGAAACTCTGTAGCCATTTAAAACATTTTTTGATTGAAAGTCTATTTTGTCTGATATTAATAGAATCACCTTACTCTTTTTTGGTTACTATTTACATGGAATATCTTTTTCTCCTTTTGCTTTCAACCTACCGTTATCTCTGATCTAAAGTGAATCTCCTGTTGAAAGTATTTGGTTGGATCATGTTTTCTCATCCATTTTGCCAATCTCTCTCTTCACTGGAGAGTTTAATTCATTTACATATAAAGTAACTGCTGCTAAGGAATGACTTCTGCCATTTTGCTATTTGTTTCTTACATATCGCATAGCTGTTTTGCCTGCTGCATTAGCACATCCCAGCAGTTTTTCCGTCCCTGGCATCCTTAATTCCTACAGGAGCTGTCTCATCACCTAAAGCTGTCTCATTACTGTCTTTCTGGGGCAATGATGCCAAAACAGATGTTTTGGTGATGTTTCATTAGCATTATGGATTTGTTCTGGTGTCAGATTTTCCTTTTCTTCCCTAAAGCTGCAAATAGTCCCTCCTATCTTTTTTCCTTTTAAATTTCACATTTATGTCTGTATTCAATTTTGAATTTTTTTTTTGTATATAGTAAGAACCAGAGACAAAAAGTTCATACACACACACACACACACACACACACACAAATCTCCAGTTGTCCCAGCATCACCTATTAAAACATCTGCCCTTTCCTCTAGTTACACTGGTGCCTTTGTCAAACAGCAGTTCACCATATGCATGACCATCTATTTCTGGACTCTATTCTGGTCACCTGGCATGTCTAACTTTATACCAATACCACAGTAACTTTTTTTAAAAATTATTCTGAGGCAAAAAAAAAAAAAAAATTATTCTGAGGCATGGTTAGAGCTGAGAAGCACTGCTTTAAAAGTCTGCCATTTAGTACAGGGGAAAACAGAAGCTTTCAATGTGAGGACCAGCAGCATCACCTGGAAACTTGCTAAAAATGCCAATTCTGGCCTGGCATGGTGGCTCATGCCTGTGATCCTGGCACTTTAGCAGGCTGAGGCAGAAGGATTTCTTAAGCTCGGGAGTCTAAGATCAGCCTGTGCAACACTGTAAGACCCATATCTACAAAAAATAGAAATTAGTCAGACATAGTGGCATACACCCGGTAATCCCAGCTACTCGGAAGTCCGAGGCATGAGAATCACTTAAACCTAGGAGTCAGAGGTTGCAGTGGGATATACTGATGTCACTGCACATAAGCCCAGAAGATAGAGCAAGATTCTGCCTCAAAAAAAAACAAAACAAAACAAAGGAGCTGAGGCAAGAGGATAGCTGGAACCTAGGAGTTTGAGGTTGCTATGAGCTACGATGCCACGGCACTCTACCCAGGGCAACAGAGTGAGACTCGGTCTCAAAAAAAAAAGAAGAAAAAGAAAGAAAGAAAGAAAAAGAAATGTATATTGTGAGGTACTAACCCAGACTTCCTAAGCCAAAACTTCCAGGAGTTGAATCCAGCAATCTGTGATTTAACAAGTCCTTGAGAATACTGATGTACACCAGTTTGGGATGCACTGGTGCAGAAGAAATTCAGGAAACCTGAGTTCCAGACAGGTTCTTAACTCCCACTTGGGAGTATGGCCTTGGGGAAATTAACAAAGCTGTTTGAGCGTATTTTTTTTTATTGGTACTATAAGGTAACTTAGCCTGGATCCTTGCCACTGTACAATCATATGGATCCAACAGATTGTCCTAGGAGGACTTTCATATGGAACAAAAACCCCTATAGGGTACATAATTAGAAGTAAACAAAATACAGATCTGATGATAAAACCAAAAAAAGAGAAGGGATATAATATAATTTGCAACCAAAAGAGTCTGAATCTGTTTCTATTTGGAAGAACACTAGACACCCAAATAGGCTGATAATGTCAGATAACCTAGTAGTTTAAAAGACAAATAATCCTGGGCAGCACCTGTGGCTCAGTGAGTAGGGCACTAGCCCCATACACTGAGGGTGGTGGGTTCGAACCCAGCTCTGGCCAAACTACAATGAAAAATAGCTGGGCACCTGTACTTCCAGCTACTCGGGAGGCTGAGGCAAGAGAATAGCCTAAACCCAGGAGTTGGAGGTTGCTGTGAGGTTGTGACGCCACAGTACTCCACTAAGGCAACAAAGTGAGACTCTGTCTCTAAAAAAATAAATAAAACTAAAAATAAAAATAGCTGGGCATTGTGGTGGGCACCTATAGTCCCAGCTACTTGGGAGGCTGAGGCAAGAGAATTGCTTGAGCTCAAGAGTTTGAGGTTGCTGTGAGCTGTGATGCCATGCACTCTCCCAAAGGCAACAAAGTGAAACTCTGTCTCAAAAAAAAATTTTTTTAAGTTGATTTTTTTCAGAATTCCTCTTAGTAGATACCTGCGGCTATATATGAGACTAATATCCATGGGCAGGAGTTATAAATAAGAGAAGTAATCTCAAAGAGTTTGAAAATAAGAAAATGTTGTATCCTATCATATTACATATTAAATTTAAAAAAAAACTTTCAAATGTTATCAAAAATAAAGCTTAAGTCCTTAGGAATATAATAGATGCAAAAAGTCCTAGCTAACCAAATCAAACAACATATTAAAAGAATTATACACCATGACCAAGTGGGATTTATCCCAGGAATGCAAAGTAATTCAACATAAGAAAATCAATGTAATATATCACATTCATGGAAAGAAGCAAAAAACACATGAACATCTCAATTGACATACACAAGGCATTTGATAAAAATTCAGTATCTTTTCATGATAAACTCTCAGGGAACTAGGAATAAAAGAAAACTTTCTTAACACAATAAAGGGCATTTTTT
>NW_003852442.1:13420830-13422996 GCF_000181295.1 Otolemur garnettii
AAATATTATACACATATAATTCCACTTACATGTGGCATCTAGAACAGGTAAATTCACAGAGACAGAAAGTAGATTATAGGATATTAGGAGTTTAGGAAGAGGAATGGAGAGTAGAGGTTCTGTTTGGGGTTATAAAAATAACTGGAAGATGGGTGCAGTGGTTCATGCCTGCCCAGCACTTTGGGTGGCAACCAAGATCATAAACCTTCAAAGAGAGGAAACAATGACTATGATCTGTTCATTTCTATCTCAGTCAAGCAATAAAAATCCACAAAGGAAATTTCACAATGTCCTCTTGTGAAAAATTTTATCCAATTCAAATGTCCAAAGACTATGTTGTGGGTCAGTGGGCAGATGAGTTTATTAAAAAAAAAGGGGGGGGGGAATATGTGGTGGGGCGTAAGTAAAGTCTTTTAACTTTACCTTAAGTTCATTTACTTTACTAAGGACTATCAGTAAGAAGACAGAAAATTTAGGTAATTTTAATACAGAAGAGTACAGATTACCAATGGAAAATGATACTTCCACATTACTAACTGTATGGAAAGAACAAGGGACTCATGGGTAGAAAAGAAGAGAATGTTAAGAATGACAAAACAGGCTCGGCGCCTGTGGCTCAAGCGGCTAAGGCGCCAGCCACATATACCTAAGGTGGCGGTTCGAATCCCCCTAGGAGTAATCAGGCATTGTAGCAGGTGCCTGTAAGTCCCAGGTACAAGGGAGGCTGAGGCAAGAGGATCTCTTGAGCCCAAGAGTTTGAGGTTGCTGTGCAATAAGACACCATGGCCTTCTACCTACTGAGGGCAAAAAGTGAGACTCTGTCTCAAAAAAAAAAAAAGAAAGCGAAAAAGAAAAAAGAAAATACCTAGGAGTAAATTTAACTAAGGAAGTGAAAGACTTGTATGAGTCTTGAAAACTGCAAGGCATCACTGAGAGAAATTAAAGAATACTTAAATAAATGGAAAGACATTTCGTGTTCTCAGATAGGAAAACTTAATATTGTTAAGATGTCAATGCTACTGAAAGTGATCTAGAGATTCAATACAGTCCTTATCAAAATTCCAACAGAACCTTGCAGAAATGAAAAAGCTAATCCTCAAATTCATATGACAATTATAAAATTCCAACTTTACAAACAAATTTGGAAGACTCACACTTTCTGATTTCAAAACTCACTACAAAACTACAATTTTTTAGTACTTAGTATAAGGATAGATAGATGTATAGACCAATGGACTAGAAATGAGAATCCATAAATAAACCCAAACATCTATGGTCAAGTGATTTTTTTTTTTTTTTTTGCGGTACTGGGTTTGAACCCACCACCTCTGGCACATGGGGCTGATGCCCTACTCCTTTGAGCCACAGGTGCCACCCTTTCCTTTTTTTTTTTTCTTAAGAGACATGGTCTCATGTTGCCTAGGCTGGAGTGCAATGGTTATTCACAGGCACAATTATTGCATACTACAGCCCCAAAGTCCTAGGTTCAGGCAATCCTCCTACTTCAGCCTTACTAATAGCTGGGACTACAGGAGTGTACGCTGCTATGTCCAGCTCCCCATTGATCTTTGTCAAAGATGCCAAGTCCATTCACTGGAGGAAAGAACAGCCTTTTAACAAATGGTACAGGGACAACTAGATTTGCAAATAAATGGAATCAGACCCTTACTCCACATCATATAAAAAAAAAAATGAACTCAAAATGTATCAAGGACCTAAAAACAAGAACTAAAAGTACAAAACTCTTAGAAGAAAACATAGAGATAAATCTTCATGACCTTGGATTGACTGGGCAATGAATTCTTAGATATGATACCAAAACATGAGCAACAAAATAGATAAACTGGACTTCATTAAAATTTTTAAAAATTTGGCAAGCAGGGCACAGTGGCTCCTACCTGTAACCCTAGCACTCTGGGAGGCCAAGGAGAGTGGACTGCTGAAGCTAAGGAGTTCGACCAGCCTGAGCAATGAGACCCCATCTCTACTAAAAATAGAAAAATTAGCCTTGGCCTTGTGGTAGGTGCTTGTAGTCCCAGCTACTTGGGAGGCTGAGGCAAGAGGATCACTTGAGCCCAAGAGTTTGAAGTTGCTGTGAGCTATGACACCATAGCACTTTACCCAGGGTGACAAAGTGAAACGCTGTCTCAAAAAAAAAAAAAAAAA
>NW_003852442.1:13423016-13434824 GCF_000181295.1 Otolemur garnettii
TGAGACAGAGCCTCAAGCTATCCCCCTGGGTAGAGTGCTGTGGCATCACAGCTCACAGCAACCTCCAACTCCTGGGCTCAAGCGAGTCTCCTGTCTCTGCCTCCCAAGTAGCTGGGACCACAGGCGCCCACCACAATGCCCAGCTATTTTTTGGTTGCAGCCGTCATTGTTGTTTTGGTGGGCCCAGGCTGGATTCGAACCCACCACCTTAGGTGTATATGGCTGGCGCCTTAGCCAGTTGAGCCACAGGTGCCAAGCCATCAGATTACATTCTACTGGCATTAGATTCTTACAACTTCATAGGCATCTTCATGGTATTCATTTATCACATCACATTTCTTTTTATTTAGAGACAGTCTTACTTTGTCACCCTCAGTAGAGTGCTGTGGCATCACAGCTCACAGTAACCTCCAGCTCTTGTGCTTAGGTGATTTTCTTGCCTCAGCCTCTGGAGTAGCTGGGACTACGGGCACCCACCACAACGCCCGGCTATTTTTTTGTTGCAGTTTGGCCGGGGCCAGGCCTGAACCCACCACCCTCAGTATTATATGAGGCCAGCACCCTACTAACTGAGCCACAAGCGCTGCACACACATTGCAATTCTTTATTTAATGTGCTTATCCCCCATCACCCAGAGTGTAATCTCCACTGGGAACATGGACTTTGTCTTATTCGTGGCTGGTTCAGAACATAAAAATGGTACCTGGAACATAGGGAGATCTAAGAAGCCAGCCCTCACTCTGCTCTCAAAAGTGCCCCCCACATACCACCATGCCCACACCCACGACCACACGCAAAATGAATAAATACATGAAAGCAGATTCCTTGATCAGGTCATCTCCCTAGGCAGTACTAAAGATTAAATTCTGTCTCATCTTATTTCCAGTTTCCCCAGGACTAACCAATTGGAACCACTCAAAGAAAGAGGGTATTCTTCCTATTAATATGTTAATTCCACGAGGTAAGTAACAATCAAATTGCACTTTCTTTTGACCAATCTTGGAGAAATCCAGTAGCAATTATTCATATTAATCAAATTCTGAAGCTTTCAAGAAATACCCTAGGGCCTGTATTCTCAGTCTTCCTTAAAGCAAGGCCACTCTCTATCTTGCAATTACTTGTGCACAGATACAAATCCAAGGCATCTAATTTACCTTTAAATTCTTCAAAGCACCTGCCACTTCACACTCAAAAGATGCCACAGTAAATACTAAAATTTTATATTAATAACAAAAATAACCATTAATACTTGCTATAGTATACTAAAATTTTATATTAATAACAAAAATAACCATTAATACTTGGTATAGTATACTAAAGTACTAAAATTTTAAATTAATAACAAAAATAACCATTAATACTTGCTACAGATAACATGCTATACTGAGTCTTTAAAATATATTATTAAATTGTCAACAACTGCAATCACCCAGTGAACTGTGAACTATTATTTCCATTTTACAGATGGAAAGGGCCTATGGTTATACAACATTGCCCAAGTTTACACAACTATAAAGTGGCAAAGCAGAAAACTGAACTAGACACTTGCACCCCCAAACCAGTACTTAGCCATACGAAAAAATGCTTCCAAATTAGTAATAAGAAAACAAAACCAATTTAAAAATGGGCACAACTAACCAAATACCTCACAAAAAGATATATATAAATAGACAATAGATACTGAAAGATCTCACAATAAGATACTGGAAAGATACTGAATATCATTAGTCATCAGAGAAATGCAAATTAAAACCACACTTGTATACCACAACACGCTCATTAGAATGGCTAAAAGTAAAATGACTGATAAATACAATGGGTCAGTGAAAACATAAAGAAACTAGAAAACTTACACGGTGCTGGGATGGGAATGCCAACTGATATAAACGCTTTGGGAAAGGATCTGGCAGTGCTTAAAAAGTTAAAACAGACATAATCCAGCATGTCACTCCTAACAATTTTGTCACTGTGTATTTACCCAAGAGAAATAAAAATGTATGTCCACATAAAGATTTGTATGTGAAAGTTCAGAGCAGTTTTATCCATGATAGCCAAAACCTACAAACAATCCAAATATCAATCAATAGGTAAGTGGATAAATTCTGGTATATTCATACGATGAAATAAGCAAAAAGGTACACGGAGAAAGGGAAGGGGGGGTGAGAGGGCCGTGGTGTGTGACACACCTCTCGGGGGCGGGACACTATTATTCAGGGACTTTATCCAGCAAATGTAAGCAGTACAACCTGGCTCTTTGTACCCTCAATGATCCCCCAACAATAAAAAAAATAAAAAGGTACAAATTATTGACACATACAAAAAAAGAACAGATGAATCTCACAGATGTACTGAGTGAAAGAAGCCAGACAGAAAAGTACATCTGTTCTATAGTGTTAGAAATCAAGTTAGTAAATAAATAAAAAAGAAATCAAGTTAATAGCTGGGATGTTCTATACCAGCGGTTCTCAACCTGTGGGTCGCGACCCCTTTGTAGTAATGAAAATACATCTTGCGTATCAGATATTTACATTACAATTCATAACAGTAGCAAAATTACAGTTATGAAGCAGCAATGAAAATAATTTTATGGTTGGGGTCACCAAAGCATGAGGAACAGTATTAAAGGGCCAAGGCATTAGGAGGCATTAGGAAGGTTGAGAACCTGTCATGCACCATGTAACAACCGACCACATATACCACAATGGTCCCATAAAATTATATACACATTTTTACTATACTTTTTATATGATTAGATACGTTTAGATACACAAATACTTACCATAGTGTTAAAATTGTCTACAGTAGTTAGTACAGTAACACGCAGTACAGGTTTATACAGTTTGTAGCTGAAGAGCAACAGACTATACCATTCAGCCTAGGTGTATGGCCATCACCTAGGTTTGTGTAAGTATACTCACTCTAAAAGGATAACAGTCCTCAGAACATATCCCTGTTGCTACATAAGCCATGACAGCATCCTGTCTGTGATGGTGATTTCACAGGGGAGACACCTGTCAAAACTCATTGAACTCTACATTCAAAATCTGTATATGTTATGGTCCCTACACTAGATCTCAATAAAGCTGACTTAGAGGGAAAAAACTCGGTGGCAAAATGGAGACTGCTTAAATAAATTATCATGCCATACAATAAATCCCATCCAGCTGTAGTGAAGAAGGAAGGATTCCAGGTATTAATATGGAAAGATCTCTGGGATACACAGTTAACTGAAAAAAGCAAGGCATGTATCAATGTGCATAGTACGCTACTTTTTGTGTGGAACAACATTCACTTTTGTTTGTATATGCAAAAAGAATCTGGAAAAATACACAAATAATAGTTAACATCAGAAGTCAGTGAAACCAGGCAGAGGGGAAGATGGCTTTTCATTATATACTGTACTTGTTTGACCTACTTCGAATATGAAAAAATTATCTGAGTTCCAGACAAGAGGTCTCTCTATTCTAACATCCCTACATCACATTCCCAATCCTTTCAAATTATATTTAAAATGTGAAACAAAGTATCTGTAAAACAGATCTCTGTAATTCTATTCTCCTGCAGCCATGAAAAAAATGAGGCCAATCCTAAAGTAATCGTTAGTAGGGTCAGACTGCCTGCGTTCACACCCACATCTGCCACCACCTAACTTCATGACTTTGTGAAAGTTCCTTCTCTACTCAGTTTTCTCATCTCTAAGATGGGTTGATGGGAGGGTTAAAAGATGAAGTTACATGCAAAGGACATGCTAGAACAACAAGCACCAAAGAAACAAAAATAGTACTATTACCATTAAAGTTAATCAATTTTATGTAACTAGTATATAATATATTATAATTCAATTAAAGGCTACGATGGTTTTACTACTGTATATATTTGTACATATTTATATGGATACAGGTACATGCATGGAGGACACAGAAAGATGCAAATAAATTCCTGGGATTCAAGTAGCTTTTTACTTTCTTTCCTTTCTGCTATCCCTCTAACCTAGTCTCAACTCTTCAGCCAAAGTAATCTACTTAAAAAACAGATGTTCCTCAACTCATCATTGAAAACATCTTAAGATGAAAATGCATCTAATACACTTAACCTGCCAAACATGGCATGGCTTAGCCTACCTTAAACATGCTCAGAACACTTATATCTGCCTACAGTTGGGCAAAACCATCAAACACAGTGGTTCTCAACCTTCCTAATGCCGTGGCCCTTTAATACAGTTCCTGTGAACCACGACCACAGGCTGAGAACCACTGATCAAAGCCTATATAATAAAGTATTGAATATGACAAGCAGTTTATTGAAAGGGCTACTTACTCCAAGTATGGTTTTTACTTGTATCACTTTCACACTATCAGAAAGTCAAAAAATCTTAAGTCAAACCATGGTTAAGTTGAGGATAATCTGTAAATTGCTTCAACGTCACCCCTCATCATAAAACACTTCAGTACTCTTTACCTTTTGGATCAAATCCAAACTAACCACAAGGCCTTGTATGTCCTGGCTCCTGCCTATCTCTCTTCATTCACTACATTAAAGCCAGAGATTCCTGCAGCCTCACTACTATGCCAACCTCTTGCTTGACTGCAAATGCTATTGGTATATGGGCTGCTGAAGTGAGCACTACTCAAATGCTATTGGAATGCTCTTTTCTCTATTCTTCCCAAAGCTAATTCATGCTCATCAGCTCAACTAAAAGTCATCTTCTCGGCGGCTTTTCCCAGATCACTTATTAAAGATTTTCCCCAATTTTTCCTTCTCAACTCCACTTTTCCTTTATACACAGTACTTAGAATTTTAAATTATTTCTTTTGTCTTCCCTAGAAAAGAAGTAGTTTCAAGAAGGCCAGGACATATTTATTTTTATGTACCACCAAGGTCTAGTCCTATAAAGCACTTAAATATTTGTTAAATGAAAAGAAATGAGGCTGAACATGGTAGGTCACTCCTGTGATCCTAGCACTCTAGGAGGCTGAGGCAGGTGAATCGCCTGAACTCAGGAGTTTGAGACTAGCCTGAGCAAGAGCAAGACCCTGTCTCTACTGAAAATAGAAAAACTGGCCAGGCATTGTGGTCAGCGCCTACAGTCCCAGGTACTGGGGAGGCTGAGGGAAGAGAATCACTTGAGCCTAACAGTTTGAGGTTGCTGTGAGCTATGATGCCATAGCACTCAACCCTAGGGCAACTGAATAAGACTGTGTCTCAAAAAAAAAAAAAAAGAAAAGAAAAGAAAAGAAATGATCCCATCTTTGAGATAGGTCCTAAAATAATATTTCTATGTTGACAATTACCAAAAAAAAAAAAAAAGAAGCTTTAAAATATTGCAATGTGTTATTTTATTGATAAATAAATGTGTTACTCTTTTGAGAAATGGCTATTTATACATAAGTCAATGGATTCCAAATTTTCTCTTGTGATATACAGCAAGAAAATAATTTTATATTGCAATCCAATACATACCATTTATGTATAATGTTATATATAATTAACTGAAACAGGCCAGGCACAGTGGCGCCCACCTATAATACTAGCACTCTGGGAGGCTGAGACCAGGGGATCCCTTAAGGTCTGCAGTTCAAGACCAACCTGAACAAAGCAAGACCCCCATCTCCACAAAAAACTGAAAAATTAGCCAAGCATGGTGCTGTGCACCTTTAGTCCCAGTTGCTTGGGAGGCTGAGGCAGGAAGATTGCTTGAGTCCAGGAGTTTGAGGTTGCTATGAGCTAGGCTAAGGCCACAGCACCCTGGCCTAGGTGATAGAGTGAAACTCTGTCTCAAAAAAATAATAATTAGGCATGGCAAGATGGCCTATACTCCTAGCACTCATGGGTGGTAGGCACAGGGAGGCACAGATGGGTGGACTGCTTGAGCTCATGAGTTGGAGACCAGCCTGAGCAAAATCGAGACCCCATCTCTACCAAAAAATAGAAAAACTAAGGCAAGAGGATCGCTTGCACCGGAGTCAGAAGTTGATGTGAGCTATCATGCCATGGCACTCTACCCATGGTGACAGCTTGAGACTCTTGTCTCAAATAAATAAATAAATAGTAATAATAATAATTAACTGAAACAAAGTTTCACAAAATCATACTTACCTTTGATAAGGGAGGTGTGCTTTGATATTTTCTAGTCAATATGGTTAAGATATTGTGAACATTTTAATGTGATTTTTCTAAACTACTAAATGGTAGAAAGATGATGTATGTACCATTTTCATTCAGGATCTCAATAAACTAACCTATAGCACTGATTCTAAAAATGCAAAATTAATATGTTAGGGAAAAGATTCAATTATATTACTAGTTCTAAATGATCACATTCAATCATATTCCAACCATAGTCCTTAATCAAAAAAATGGTAGTCTATAGACATGGGATATTTCAATTAGAAACCCCTTGCTCAGGAGAGCCCAAAACTGATTTCAGATTGGAAAAAGAAGAGTGTGGTGGCACCTCTAACTCAGTAAGTAGGGCACTGGCCACATACACCGATGCTGGCAGTTCGAACTTGGCCTGGCACTGCCAAACAACGACAATTACAACAAAAAAATAGCTGGGCGTTGTGGCAGGCACCTGTAGTACCAGCTACTTGGGAGGCTGAGGCAAGAGAATGGCTTCAGCCCAAGAGTCTGAGGTTGCTGTGAGCAGTGATGCCACAGCACTCTACTGAGGGTGACATAATGAGATGCTGTCTCACAAAAAAAAAAAAAGGGTGAAATAAATAAGTCTTCCTTATCTCATCTAATAGTAACCCAATTCTTGTAAACCCACCAGCCAAAAACTCTGGTGTCATCTCTGACTCCTTTTTCATTCATTCATTCCCCAAATCCAGAGCACCATTAAATTCTATTAGCTCTACCATCTGGAATCTGATACTTGTCACTACCCTCACTGCCACGATTTTTGTCCAAGCCACCATATCTTGCTTTAATTACTACCCCAGCCTCCTAACTGGGCTCCTCAATTCTGCCCTTGTTCTCCTGAAGTCACTTCTCAACAGTGTACTCAGAATGATCCTATTAAACCATTAAGTTCTGCTCTATTCTTTCCCATCTCAGAACAGAAGCCAAAGTCCTTCCCTGCAAAGTTATACTTAATCTGTCTTCCCTGATCATTCCAATCTCTTCTACTACTAATTCAACCACCATGGCTCCCTCATTGTTCCCTTAACTACACCATATACACAAAGTTGAACAATAAAGTTCTGAAACTAATTCTAGAAAAAGTACAATATACCTCACAGCTGAATAGCACATGGTCACCTTTGAAATACTCCCCTTGAGAAGCTATGCAGTGACACTAGTACCTAGTCCACCCTTCAAAGCAATTTTGGAACTCTTTCTGAAATGGCCTCAGACCTCTTGCTAGATGAGGCCTGACAAGTTTGCAAACTCATCCTAGAAAAAGTGTTACATACCTCATTGCTGAATATCATTACGGTCACCAGATGGCCAAGGGGAGTACTTCAAAGGTGACTGGAGTGATATTCAGCAATGTGGCGAGAAGAAAATGTTGTAGGACGAGTTCACAAACTTAAATGCCAGACTTTGTAAGCACCAAGTGTTCCTTCCAAGTTCACCATCTACTCTGAATCAATCAAGAAATTTGGAGGAAATGAAACCACAAATGAAAGACATGACTGCCTACCTGTTATGAACTAAGCTTTAATAAAAATGGAACTTACTATGAAGCAAACACCAAAGGATGTAGCTAAGGCTGGAATTTTGAAGTAATGCTATGCAGACAAGATTCTGCCACTAATCAACAGCCAGAATCTCTCTGAGCCTGTTTCTCATACTCCTATTAAAATAACGATCATTATTATACAAGTCACTCTCAATTAATTGTTTAGAGGATGAAATAATGGGTAAGTACTTTTAAAAGCATTAAATGTCATTCCTCATACACATGCACACATGCAAGAAATTTCTAAATTCTAAGTTGTTAAATTCATGTCCAGTAGGAAAAGAATTTATTAAAAACAATGTTCTTTCCAGGAAACTAAATTTAAAAAAAAATTTTTAAGGGCCAGGCACAGTGGCACACACCTGTAATCCTAGCACTCTGAGAGCCCAAGGCAGGAGGATGGCTTGAGCTCAGGAATTCAAGACCAACCTGAGACAGAGCGAAACCTCATCTCTACTAACAATAGAAAAATTAGCCAGGTGTTGTGGTGGGTACCTGTAGACCCAGGTAGTAGGGAGGCTGAGGCAAGAGGATGGCTTGACCTCAGGAGTTTGCGGTTGCTGTGAGCTAGGCTGATGTCACCACACTCTAGCCTGGGCAACAGAGTGATATTCTGTCTCAAATAAATAATAAAAGTTTTTATAGAATTATGAGTCGAATTTATCTCTTAGGCCCCAAATTCATAGAAAAAATATTTTACTAGTAGATTTGCTTCAGAGAAATGAAAGAAAAATGAACTTTTTTTTCTCAGTTATCGAAGTATATTCTGCAAAGTTTTACAAGGAACTGACTATAAAATTATTAATAGGCAAATAAAGAAAAAAATCAAAGCTGCAAACTAATGTTAGTGGTTGCATGTCACTTAGTTGGCTGGGGAGAATGAATGACTGCCAAGGAGCAAGAGGGAACTTTTTAGGACAATGGAATGCTCTATGTCTTAACGTGGATGAATACATTTGTCAAAACTCATCAAACTGTACATTTTAAATGGGCACAATTTGCTGTGTGTAAATCATACCTCAATAAAGTTAAAGTAAATGAAAATGTCTATCCTTTATCCTTAAAAAAAAAAATCTTTTAGTCGCCTCATGGTCTCATTTATGTAACGAGATCTAATAGAATAGGCTTGAAGATATAAAAAAGGGTGACGAAACCTGAGGCAGCAGCCAAAAAAAAAAAAGTAATAGCAACATAATGGCCGGGGTTAGGGAGGGGGGAAATCTCAGCTTCTCAAGAATAAGAAAACCAGGCTCGGCGCCTGTGGCTCAAGCGGCTAAGGCGCCAGCCACATACACCCAAGGTGGCGGGTTCAAATCCCCAGCCCGGGCCCGCCAAATAACAATGATGGCTGCAACCAAAAAATGGCCAGGCGTTGTGGCGGGCGCCTGTAGTCCCAGCTACTTGGGAGGCGGAGGCAGGAGACTCGCTTGAGCCCAGGAGTTGGAGGTTGCTGTGAGTGTGATGCCATGGCACTCTACCCAGGGGGACAGCTTGAGGCTCCATCTCAAAAAAAAAAAAAAAAAAAAAAAAAAAAAAAAAAAAAAAGAATAAGAAAACCAGAAATGGTATTACTTCAGAAGGCATACTGGGAAAAGCACAAGGTCTTTGCACTTCAGAACTAGGTTTGAATGGATCTAGGCCGTTAAGTGTGTGACCTTGTGCGTCCTCCACCTGAGCCTCAGTTTCCCTTTCTGTAAAATGCAGATAATCATACTAGTACACAGCATGCGCACAATACATAAGTAACACATGATTTAATAAGGCAACAGAATTTGGTGCTAGCTGGAAATACTGCTCCCCACTTTCCCTTGCAGAGGGTCGTGGTCCCTTGCGTACGCCCCATCGCCGTCACCCAAGCCTCACAGCCTTCGTACACACGCCCCGGCCAGCCCGTTCTCTCCTTGACCCCTGCAGCTCTCAGAGGTCTCCCACCTCCCGGGCCCCACCTCGTTAAGGAAGCGGGTGACATCGTAGACTCGCCCGTGGATCACCAGCCATAGTTCCTCCAGGGAGTTGCGCTTCGCCACCTCCTCCAACCGGTAATAGGTGACGGAAGTCTCAATCCCTTGCTCTTTCCCGTCACTACCGCTAGCTTCCACAGCCGCCATCGGGCCTGCGAGACCTCAGCTCACTGGGCTTCTGCACCTAACTTCCTTGAGGTAGAGCCCGCGCTCGGCGCTCCTCGGCTTCCGTAACAAGGACCCATGAGGCCTTGGGAGGGTTCCTAGCAACAGCCAATCACACCTCCGAATAGTTCCTGGTTCGTTTTCTTTTCACCAATGAAACGAGAGGTTCATTTCCAAATCCTTCCCACTCCTCACCAGATCCTTGAAGTCAAGGTCTGGTTCGAGGTCCAATTAGCCAATCAGGGTCGTCCAGCTTTGCCAATCAGATACTGTGATTTTGAAACGGCGCCTAATAGACTAGGTGACAGATGTCCCGGCTGCAGAGTCCTCTTCACTTTGCCTCTGGGCCTGTAGAGTCTTAGAAGAGGGGACCGAGTCTTCGGTTTCCCGCTTCCCTTTCCAGCTCTATGGATCCATCCTGAGTCTTGCAAAGCTCGTTTCGCCCACTTTATGCACGGCCTGTACTCCAACCTCGGGTTAGCTTTGCAGATTTTACCTGCATGCTGCAAGATGACGAATCCGGTCTGTCTAAGGCTCAGTTCCCTCACCAATAAAATGGACATGATAAACCCTACCTTGAGGGGTTTACATATTTCAATGAGAGAATGTCTGTAAAGCGCTTGGCGCATGGTAATCGCTATGTAAATGATAGCCGTGGGCCGGACGCGGTGGCTCACGCCTGTAATCCCAGCACTGTGGGAGGCTGAGGTGGGAGAATTGCCTGAGCAAGAGTGAGCTCCCTGACAAAAAAAAAAAGGAAAAACCCAGCTGTGCTCCACGGCGAGCTCGTAGAAATGATAGCTGCTATTAGAAGGCTAGGTGACCGTCCAAGGCTTAGGCCAGCAATTGGGGATAGTGTATAGAGTATCCCAAGTTTCTACCGCTGCTCAGAATTTTTTAGTGATCAGTACAACACTATTTTAGTATCTACCCAATCTAAAATAGAATTCACCTCAACTATCTCCCAGTAGAGGTCCCAGCACTTTGGAATTCCAAATTTGGTTAATATGCACTGTTGTGAGCTACTTATTTTTAACTGTCATTATAACTGACAGATTGAACTTCCTGTAATGTCATTTTCATCATGTCACTCTCGCAGCCTACCATTCAAGACTCTCCACAATCCTTCTGCAACCTCATTCTCCGTTCCCTTTTATAAGCCTTGTGCACCAACCCAGACTCCTAACTTTAAACCCACATCCAGGACATCTCAGGTACATCCAGTGAAGATAGCCTTTTCCTTGCAATGCCTACTCACCTTTCAAGTTCCTCTTCAATTTCTTTCTTTTTCACAAATTCTTCTGAGCTCTGCTGGTTCCCTTGTCTTGTAGTACATAAGCATATACTATTTTAGGAAACCCACTGTATCTGTAAATCTTAACTTTTCCATATTTTACCTCCCTAATTAGACAGAAACAATCTTACATGACTCTTAAGATCCTCCACAAACTATTTACATTTAATTTATTTCTGAGGTATTTACTGAGTAGTTACTGTCACAAGTTCTGTGATAGGCTCTAGGAATAGAAAGATAGCATAAGAAATGAGATCTCTGAAAGGAAAAAATTTATGAAATATGCACATTTTGTATATATGTGTATACATATACATTTGTAAATATTTGTACAAAATATACATATTTGGTATATATTATATATAATTTAACATGACACTAGAGAGCTATACCAAATGCAATGAAACACAGCTCTCAATTCATATTTGTTAAATGAGTAATTCACGACTCGGCGCCTGTGGCTCAAGTGGCCAGGGTGCCAGCCACATGCACCTAAGGTGGCAGGTTCGAATCCAGCCCGGGCCTGCCAAACAACAATGATGGCTACAACCAAAAAATAGCCAGGTGTTGTGGCCGGCGCCAGTAGTCCCAGCTACTTGGGAGGTGGAGGCAGGAGACTCGCTTGAACCCAGGAGTTGGAGGTTGCTGTGAGCCGTGATGCCACAGCATTCTACCCAGGGCTACAGCTTGAGGCTCTGTCT
>NW_003852442.1:13435177-13437203 GCF_000181295.1 Otolemur garnettii
TCATGTCCAGTGGATCTGGATATAGAAATAGAAATCAATGTTTTTAGCAAGTATTTGGGTGATTCTCATTCAGAGCTGTGGACAACCCTGGGAAACACACTGAACGTTTTTGAAGTACATTAGGTATGTCTTCAACTTTTGTACAATGAGTTAATAAAACTATGTACCACACTTTACTAGGAAAAAAAAAAACAAAAAACTATGCACCATTTCCTTTGTTACCTCCACCTAGGAAAGCGAGTTCAACAGTGTTTTTTGTTTTGGGAGGATTTTTTTTACAGTTTTTGGCCGGAGCTGGGTTTGAACCTACCTCCTCTGTTATATGGGGCCAGCGCCCTCCTCCTTTGAGCGACAGGCACTGCCCTCAATAGTGTTTTTAAAGACTCTGAAAGTATAGCATGGGAGAAACTCTCAGTAAAAGGAGGAGTTGGAGAAATATATTTGCAATAAAGCAAAAGCAGGCATACCCTTGGAGTGGGGAGAGATTTCCAAGACTGGGAAGAGGATAGTGGTTGTTTGATTCCTCCAGTAGCAGGGAGCCCACCAGCTTCCTCCAAGGACCTGGGCAGGTGATAGGACTTCAGAGGGGAAAGCCTATATGGTTCATGCAGACAGACTTGAGTCCCAGTGTGTAGACTATTAGCTTTCACAGGTCTCTCAGGCAGTGACCAATGTGGACTGAGTGTAGAGAGCCCTTCCTGATGGGGAGCAAAGGAACACCAATAAATGATGAGACAAATTTGTCACTGTTGGTGGTAAAATGGATGTGTATCAAATGAAAAGATTTTTAAATTATTTAACTTTTTCAGAAATTCAAACAGGTAATGTGCAAAAATGATACAATGAACTCCCATATACTTTTAGGTTTACCAATTGTTAATATTTTTCAATATTCGATTTCTTCCATGTATACTTATTTTTTTTTAAGACAGAGTCTTACTCTGTGACCCTCAGTAGAGTGACCCATGGCGTTATAGCTCACAGCAACCTCAAATTCGTGGGCTTAAGCAATCCTCTTGCCTCAGTCTCCTGAATAGCTGGGACTACAGGCTTGCGCCACCCAGCCCAGCTAGTTTTTCTATTTTTAATAGAGACAGGGTTTCGCTCTTACTTGGTCTGGTCTTAAACTCCTGAGCTCAAGAGATCCTCCCGCCTCGGCCTTCCAGAGTGCTAGGATAACAGGCTTAAGCCAGCCCGCCTGGCCCATGTATATTTTATTATATCACTATTCTTGTTAATAGTGCTGAACCATTGCAGACATCATGATCCTTAACCTCCAAATAATCCTGCATGTATCTTCTAAGAATAAGAACATATTGTTACAGTATAATTTTCAAATTCAGTTAGGTTAACATTCATACAAAATTATTATCTAACATGTTCTTCATCTTATTTTCTAACTATTTAAATAATATCCTTTGGAATTTTGGTGTGTCTGTGTGATCTGGGATCTAATTCAGGATCCCGTATTGCACTTATTTATGTCTCATAAGTCTCCTTTAATCAGGAACATTTTCTCAGCCTTTCTCTTTTTTCATGAGGATGACATTTTTAAAGAGCATAGCCTCAAATTGAATTGGATGCAAACAAATTATCAGGGCCTAAATGTATTGATTACAAATTCATATTCACGATTTATAGCACATGTTAGCCTAGCTTGGAATCTCTGTCCTTCCCACTCATAAATTCGATGACCTTAGGCAGATTTCTCAGCCTCCTTTTTTCCACATGGATACCCACTCATTCCAGCACCATTTAATACAAACACAATTCCCCCTTGAATTGTTTTCATGTCTTTGTTGAAAATTGTTTGACCATATAAGTGCAGGTCTCTTTCTGAACTTTCCGTTCTGTCCCAGTTATGTCTTTGTTTATTCTTATGCCAATTCCACACTGTCTTGATTGCTGTAACTTTGCAGTAAGGCTATAAACTATAAGTCAGGTAATATAAATCCTACAGTTTTGTTCTTTTATTTTTACTATTCTATATCCTTTGTGTTTCCTTTTTTTTTTTTTTTTTTTTTTT
>NW_003852442.1:13438079-13439151 GCF_000181295.1 Otolemur garnettii
ACTTGGGAGGCAGAGGCAGGAGACTCGCTTGAGCCCAGGAGTTGGAGGTTGCTGTGAGCTATACCACGGCACTCTACCCAGGGGGACAGCTTGAGGCTCTATCTCAAAAAAAAAAAAAAAGAAAGAAAATTATTCCAAAATAAAAAGGTTATTATTTTTTTGGTTGCTACAAAAGAGCTTATTGGTGAATTTACCGGGCCTGGACAACGTTAAGTCTCACAATCCACAAACATGGTATACTTCTCTATTAATTTCAATCTCCTTTAAATTTGTAGTTTGTGGCCTGGACATTGTGACTCATGCCTATAATCTGTGCAATTTGGGAAGCCAGGGAAAAAGGATCACTTGAGGTCAGGAGTTTGAGACCTGCCTGAGCAACATAGTGAGACTCTGTCTCTACAAAAAATAAAAAAATCAGCCAGACCTAAAGTCCCAGCTACTTGGGAGGCTGAGGTGGGAGGATCACTTGAGCCCAGGAGTCTGAGGCTATAATGAGCTATGATCATGCCCCTACACCCCAACCTGTCTTTATTAGAGACAGAGCAAGACACTGTATCTAATAAATAAATAAATTTGTAATTTTCAATTTAGAAGACCTCCACATTTTTTGTCAAATTTCTTTTCCTCTGTTTGTTCATTCATTTGTTCATTCTTTTTTTGAAACAAAGTCTTGTTCTCTTGCCCAGGCTATAGTGCAGTAGTATCATTATTAGCTCACTGCAAATTCCTGGGCTCAAGGAATCCTCCCACCCCTGCCTCCCAAAACATTAGGATTACAGATCTGAGCCACCATGCTGGCCTCACAGTGTAATTTCTCTTCTTATGCTTGAGGTTGAACATCTATTTCTATAGTTTAGAGCCAGAAAGGAACTTTTCCAACTTTCTATCAAGATCAACTCCTAGGCTCGGCACCTGTGGCTCAACCGGCTAAGGCGCCAGCCACGTACACCTGAGGTGGCGGGTTCGAATCCCCAGCCCGGACCCGCAAAACAACAATGACGGCTGCAACCAAAAAATAGCCAGGCATTGTGGCGGGCGCCTGTGGTCCCAGCTACTTGGGAGGCGGAGGCAG
>NW_003852442.1:13439347-13443263 GCF_000181295.1 Otolemur garnettii
GAGTTGAGATGTCTTAATTTCTTTTTCTTTTTACAGGGTTTTTCATTTTTAATATTTGGTTAAACAAAATATATTTTTTGTAAACAAATCCAATTCAAGGCCAACCAAAAAAAGGGGGGAAAGCAAGAAAAATAAAAAGCCTAGATTTGCCCCTTCCTGGACATCAGGGTCAGGGCTATTCACTTCCTAAAAGAAGAAAGCCCTGGGCATCAGCCTGGGTCCCTGTCCCTAACCACCAGGATTGGATATGAACAAAGAAACCAGGCCTGAAATGTTTAAGCATCTTTGCAAATCCCACTGGCTGACAGACTCCAGGTACACAGGGACTCATGTGAAGTGCCCTTTGCACAGACCCTGCAAAGCAGTTTTCTACTTTCCCCAGGAAATGACTTACCAGCACTGACAGTGCCCATGGATCCAAGGTCCTGCTGTGACAATCAGCAAAGTTGGCTGTAACTTCTGGCTGGTGGTAGTTGGAATGTCATTGTGCAGAGCCCTGTGATGCTAAGCAAGTTTGGGGCAAAAAATCATGCAGAAGAGACTATAGCCCATTGCTGAGAGGGTGTAACATAGTAGATACCTGGCAGCCTCTTACTCAGCATAAATAATGGCCTTGTTGCAGGAAAAGTGTAAACATGCATTCCTGCACAGTGGGGAGGAAGCCACAGCTTCTTTCCAATAGGCTTGCTGAACATCAACTCTCAAGCCCCAGGCTGGCTTTGTGGCCAGAGAGAAGTCTGGTCAGTGGGGCAGCTCTCCATCAGCCAAGACCATTGATCTGTAAGGGTCAGCAGGTCTTTCCTGCCTGTCCACGTGCCTTGAGGCAACCACAACCAGGTCGGTGACATGGCTAAGTTATGGTATTTATCTATTCCTTCTCTTCTGTTTTCCAAAGTTGTAGGAGAAAAGTGGCCTACAGCTATTTCAAGAGGTAGAGGATGGATCCATTCCCAGCTGATTTGTAAAGGAAGCTGCATGAAGATCATAAGCGAACTGGAAGGCTCTGCTTGTCACTATAGTGACAAGATGAGGATGTCTACTGATTTTGTGTTTTTTTTTTTTTTTTTTGAGAGTCTTACTCTGTTGCTCCGAATAGAGTGCCATGGCATCATAGCTCACGACAACTTCTAACTCCTGGGCTCAAGCAATTATCTGGCCTCAGCGTCTCAAGTAGCTGGGACTACAGGCACCCACCACAACACCTGGCTATTTTTATTTTAAAGACAAAGTCTTGCTCTGGTTCAGGCTGGTCTCGAACCTGTGAGCTCAGGCAATTCACCCACCTCAGCCCTTTGTGCTATTCTGCAGGTGGGGGATGGTATAACAGATGGACTCAAGTGATCCTCACACCTAAGCCTCCCAAAGTGCTGGGATTACAGGTGTAACCCACCCTATCTGGCCCCCATTCTGTTTCTCCCGGTAGATGTGTGTGGGTACTACCTGGGGCCACTCCAACGATGCTCTCATCCTGAGGAAGAGTGTAAGGTTCTCAGTCTTTTCAGGATGCCTGGGGTCCACAGCTGTAATCCTAGCACCTTGGAAGGCCATGAACCACCATTCTCTGGTGTTCATATTTTTTATGCTTTGTCATTAAAAAAAAAAAAAAAGGTGGAATTAAAAGGGACAAGAAACTCTACCTCTTCTCTTTTCTCAATAGAAAAATAACTTTTAGATTCATTTATTTCACCACCATTGTCATGCAGAGCTTTTAAAAATCATAGAATGTGGCCAGGCCTGTTGGCTCACAGCTGTACTCCTAGCATTCTGGGAGGCCAAAGCAGGTGGATTGCCTGAGCTCAGGAGTTTGAGACCAGCTTGAGCATGAGCAATACCATGTCTCTTCTAAAATATAGAAGGAAAGGGGCAGCACCTATGGCTCCGTGAGTAGGGCGCCAGCCCCATATACCGAGGGTGGCGAGTTCAAATCCAGCCCCAGCCAAACTGCAACAAAAAAATAGCTGGGTGTTGTGGTGGGCGCCTGTAGTCCCAGTTTCTTGGGAGGCTGAGACAAGAGAATTGCCTAAGCCCAGAAGCTGGAGATTGCCGTGAGCTGTGATGCCACAACACTCTACCGAGGGCAACAAAGTGAGACTCTGTCTCAAAAAAAAAAAAAAACTGAGGCAAGAGGATCGCGTGAGCCCAAGAGTTTGAGGTTGCTGTGAGCTGCAATGACACCATGGCACTCTACCCAGGGCAACAGAGTGAGAGTCTGTCTCAAAAAAAAAAAAAAAAAAGCTGGGCACAGTGGCTCACACCTGTAATCCTAGCACTCTAGGAAGCCAAGGCCCGTGGATAGCTTGAGCTCACAAGTTCTGAACGAAAGCAAAAGCGAGACCCCGTCTCTACTAAAGGTAGAAAAACTGAGCCAAGAGGATCACTTGAGCTCGAGTTGCTGTGAGCTATGACACCACAGCACACTACTGAGGGCCACAAAGTAAGACCTGTCTCAAAAAAAAAAATTATAGAATGTAAGACCTTTCCCCATCTAGCTCAAAAAACCACATGATTTTCTTGTATTTTCCTCTCTATAAATGCCCACCAGGCCTCAGTGCCGGAGGACTAAATGGAATCCATCACAGCATTCCTTTTCTCCATTTCTTTCAAAACTCCATGCCTCTGACTCAGGAGCCAAGACCTGGTTGGTGGACAAAACTACTGCGGACTGCCCAGCGTGGAATCTCAGGCACACTGGGGCCTCAGGAACAGCTACCAAAGCCCTGTGAACAAGCCTGCTGAGATGGCTTAATTTTTCTGTTTTTTGAGACACAGTCTCACTCTGTTGTCCTAAGTAGACTGTCATGGCATTGTCATAGCTCACAGCAATCTCAAATTTTTGGACTCAAGCGATCTTTCTGCCTCAGCCTCCTAAGTAGTTGGGACTACAGGTGCCCACAACAATGCCCAACTAATTTTTCCTTTTTTTTTTGTTTTTCTAGACTAGACAACTTCATTAAGAAAAGGTGGTGAGAGCATGGCTTCTATAAGGCAGGACTCTTGTCCTTTCTTTATTCATCATATCTACCCTTAATCACATTGACCTCTCCAGTTCCAAGAATTTGAGCCTGGGAACATATAGTTGCAAGTGAGCAAAGAGTCAAGGGAAAGTTCTTTATCAACAGGAGAATTATTTTATTCAATGTGTTTCCTTACATGAGTTGAGACAATACGGGCAAAGAATGAGAAGAAATAAAAGGCCATTTACTTAGGCCGTTTTTAATGAATCACCCCCCAATGTCATTACCCATCCTTAGTCAGGAAAAGCTAGAGTTTTCTATGCCAAGAAAAACAGAGGGCAGGAAGAAACAAATTATGACCTTGTTTGTGTTTTGTGTCTTAACTACTTGATTTATAGGCCTTGATCCAGTGATTATGGATGAAAGAAAATATCCCAGTGTCCCAAACCTAACCTGAACTTAACCGGGCGTGGGTCTCACGTCCACTGCTCAAGTTAGCACAGAGTTCAAATGCTTTAAGAAGAAAGCATGAAGGTTTGGGGCTGCCTGTAGGCATTCTCAACCCAATGGCAAGGCCAAATTCCTTTCCCACACTCTAATTTCAAAAAACTCCGTTTAGAAACTTTGCCCCTTTTCCCTCATTCCAGAAGTTGGGCATTTGTCTATTCAACAGGCAGTTCTCAAGCCCCTACTGGGTGCAAAGCACCATGTCAGGCAATGGGGATACAACTATGAGTACACAGATTACTTGGCACATGAACTGGAAAATGTCCTGCAGCCATGAGTCCTATGGAGAGAAAAACAGAAGGGTGTGTTAGAGAGAGACTGGGTAGCTGATTAGGACGAGGTGGAGAGCCTAGCCTAGGGATGATGTCTAAACTGAGATTCAAATAAGATCTGTATCTGGGCTCCGCGCCTGTGGCTCAACCGACCCCCACTTCACATACAGATCTTTTTTTTTT
>NW_003852442.1:13443428-13444701 GCF_000181295.1 Otolemur garnettii
TCATTGTTGTTTGGCGGGTGCCGGCTGGGGATTCGAACCCGCCACCTTAGGTGTACGTGGCTGGCGCCTTAGCCAGTTGAGCCACAGGCGCCGAGCCTATAATATTTGAACTACTTTTATAACATTTTTAAAGGAATAATGAGGAAATTTTAAAATATATATAGAAAAACAGGGCATTAGTACATCAAAATGCTAACAGTAGCTATCTCAGAATTGAGAGCTTAGAGTTAATTTTAGCTTTTATCTTTATACTTTTCTATATCTTTTTAGTTCTTCTAAAGATTGTATGTTGCTTTTGTAACTGAAAAGAAATACTAATAAACTATTAGTGTTATATAAATCGGTTTGTGTGCACCAAGCTCCTGCAGCTCTTTGCGGCGGTGAAACAATTTATTTTTCCAAGAGGTGGGCGTAGAAGGACACCGTGGGATGGGCGACGTGGGAGATAGATGGGACTGTGGTCCCAGTCAGGAGGAGGCTGTGGAAAAATACCAGGGGCACCACACCCCATGCTGCACGTGGTCCTGGTGAAGTCCACTGGTAAATCACCACTGTGGTGTTTATTCCTCCCTCCCTGTGACATAAGCCAGTGGCTCTCACCTGCTATTGTAAGTAAATCTAGTTTCTCTGCCTTTCTTGTGACTTCGCTCTGAGCCTGCTCCTAGCACCCAGGATCCCTGGAGCAAGGGGGAAGGATTAAAGGATGAACCTGTGGGTCCCTAACGCTCTTCTAAGAGCCATAAGCGGTTCTTGTTGGCTTTTGAGAAGGAGTTCAATAAATAGCAGGTTTCCTCCCTATTCAGGCTCTAAAGCAATTGGGGGTGGGAACGTCAAAAGATTATCTGGCCAGGTGCTGTGGCTCACTCCTGTCATCCTAGCCCTCTAGGAGGCTGAGGTGGGAGGATTGTTTGAGCTCAGGAGGTTGAGGCCTGTCCGAGCAAGAGTGAGACCCTGTCGCTACTAAAAATAGAAGGTAGTTTTGTGTGGGTGCTATCTCAACTCACTTAAGGAATTGAATAAAATAATTGTGGCAAGTGCCTATAGTTGCAGCTACTTAGGAGGCTGAGGCAAAAGGATTGCTTGAGGCCAAGCACTGGAGGTTCCTAGGAGCTATGATGATGCCACCGCACTCTACCCAGGGAATAGAGTAAGACTCTGTCTCAAAAAATACAAAAAGATGCATTATTGGGCGGCGCCTGTGGCTCAAAGGAGTAGGGCGCCAGTCCTATATGCTGGAGGTGGCGGGTTCAAACCCAGCCCCGGCCAAAAACTG